>NC_092059.1:1121458-1156458 GCF_039877785.1 Chaetodon trifascialis | reverse complement strand
ACATATAAAGTATAAACACATAGTCTCACGTGAGGGAAAGTGAATAAGTGTCCTGGTGAGATCAACAGAAAGAGCTGTGAGCTGTGGAGTTAAACTGCTCACGAGGACACAGGGATAAGTTTGTTATTTTCCATGTAAATGTGGGAGGTTTCCTACTTGATTGATATTTTACTGTGTCGGTGACAGCGTATCGAGCACTTCAGACTGATCGAGAATTCCTGCACTGACACAGATCTCAACACAGATCTCAAGTAGTTCAGTGAAAGTGGGCATTGGAATAGTTTAGAGGGGGTTTTCAGTTAAGGTGTTGCAGAGGTTGGTGGATTAAAACGAGGGAACAGACTGGGAGAACCCCCAGCGATCAAGCGCACAGAGTACTGGACTCCGTGTAGGAGCTTCTTGGTCGGGTCCTCACTCGGGCGCTGCGCCATTCGCCCTCTCTGAAAAACACGTGTGAAAGCATCTGAAGAATGTCACAGTCAGTTGTTGATAAGTGGCAGGAATGTAAACCCGGCTCTTTGGGGTCGGTGCTGTTTGAAACACTGACCAGATGGCAGAAAAAAGTCCCGCGTGAGGAAGAAGAGAAAGGCAGGGATAGATTTGTGAACTGGGTGGGGAAAATGCAAATGAGGGGAATGTTTGGAGACTGTGAAAACGCTCCGCCAAAGCCGAGCGATTTCAGTGTGTTTCTGAAAATGGCGACAGGGAGTAGAGACCAGGCGAAAGCAAAGTTACAGGAGGCAGGAACCCTGCAGAGAGGCAAAGCGAAGAGAGGAGAAAAAAGGACAGAAACATTTTTGGCAAATTGTCAGTGTTTCATAGAAGAAGTCAGATTCTCCATTCAGACACTGTCCTCTGCACAACTCAAACATCAACTGCCAGCTGCGACCTTGACTCCTCCAGAGACACACAGTACTGAATCACAGCATAACACACCCTCGCCAAAACAACGAGCGCCCCACACTGAGGCACCTGCAAGGCTGGATGCTCTTCAGCATCAGATGCCTCAAATCAAACCTACGAGCCCAGAAACAACGATAACGACACCGACTGCATCCTCTGCCAGCTCAGACTCATCAGATACACCTCAGAACACACTCCTGAATCAGAACACACTCCCCGTGATGACTCCATTAGCAGTGGTTAAAAACAGTCTGCTACAAACCGCCCTGCATCCAGGTGACAGAGAATCACAAAAACAGGCAGAGGAATACTTGAATGAAACTGTGCAAGTGATCGCTGCTCCCATCATCACCAGTACTATACTGGAACCATCCCGCTCAGTACCCTCGTCCCTACAAACCTGATCGTGTGCTCTACCGTCCGAACCGACCCACACAAACAGTCAGAACACGTTAGAGGCCGGATGTACTGGTCCCTCCATACACGGCCTGGCCTCAGCTTTTGAGCAACATGGGCTGCAGGACTGGAAAGACCGTGCTGACCAGTCAAATCATCTTAACCTGCCTCATGTCACCGCTCACGACCCCGATCGTGGTAACACTCACACCCGTCGACGTCAGTATCAGAGGCCACTGACAACAGCAACCTCTGCTGGAGGTCGCACCGTTGCCACATACACTCCGTTCTCCTTACAGGACGATGCACTGATCAAATCTGGCTTGCCAGATATAAACAAGGGGGGGGGCTCAGTGGATCAAGGCGTTCTTAGAAAAGTGTGCAGGGGTTGTCCCAGCTCTGGGTGAATTCAGACGTGTGTTCGCCTCGTGCACGTCACTGGGCATGTTGACAGAGGTTGAGCAGCTCAGTAACACAGATAAAGACCCAGATGATCAGCCCTTACATCATCTGGTGCACCAGTTGTGGCCCGTCATCCGAGAAAAGTTCCCTATACAGATGAGATCTGCTGAGCTATGTCGCATCCCACCAAATGTCAATGAGAAGGGTGCTGCATATTTGCTGCGGGTGAGAGAGCTGTGGCAGGACAGAACTGGAGAAGATCCAGCTGTGAGTGAGGCCATGGAGCTGCTCTTCAGAGGAGCCGTGGAAAGCTCAGTGCCTCCAGCTGTTCAGACAATGTTCAAACAAGTGGTTGGTTTGCCGGGTATGTCGTACACTGTATGGGCAGCTCATGTTATCCAGTTCATTGATAATGACCTCGAGCAACAACACCAGGAAGAGAGGGACTTGGCATCCCTCCAGGCACAACTGCTGAAATTACAAATACAGAAAATGAGAGATGACATAAATCAGAATAAGTCTGCTGCTAAGCAGATGCCTCAGCAGGTGCCTCCTCAGCCAACTTCTCAAGCCCCTCCCCCTCCAACCATGCAATCTTATCATCCACCTCTTCCATACAGCCCCTATCCTGACCCACCTCCCTTCCCATACCTGCCAGCTGCCCTGCAGGGCAGACCCATCTTTAAAAATAAGAGAGGGGGGAGACGCAGTAACAGGCTCAGGTCAGTCCGACCGAATACTGATCGGTGCTTCCAATGCGGCGGCACTGGACACTGGGCCCGTGACTGTCATGCCCATCAGTCCTCACGGCCACAGGGAGGGACTCCTCAATCTGGCTTTAATCCTGCTAACGAACATGGCGCTGAGATATGGTGGGGACTTATTCCTGACTTTTCCTCAACGTCACTCCATGACACTTTCTCCTTGTGGCTGCCTTGGATTTCTGTTCTGCAGCTGCACACTGATCCTCTCCACCCACCCCACTGTACATTCAACTGTGACTCACACGGGGATGAGAACTACGATGCTTTGTGGGAGGGCTTTGCACATCAGTGTCTTGACACTGGAGATTATCCCATTGTTGAAATACGCGACATCTATGTCGGCCCTGAAGGAGTGGCTGCTGCGGTTTCATTACCAGATTCTCTTGAACCTTTATATGCGCTGGCTCACACGTCAGCCCCTCACATTACCTTGAGAGTTGCTAATGAAGGAGAGGCTAAAAGTCTGGGCCCTATGGTGAAGCGTTGTTTGGCGGCTTGTGATTGGACACCCACCCAAAACAAACACCTTCGCTTTTCTCCTTCCACGCAGACCTACATGATTGCTCATTCCTCACACACCCTCTTACACCCGGAAAAGTGCTTTTTGTCCCGTACGCATGGTAGAGAAGACACCGATCATCCAGGTGCACAGGCTTTACTGGACAGCTTGTCAGACTCCTTGTGGTCAACAGGATCCACTGACGTTGGTCTGCTCAATATTCCACCCATCTCTATCCAATTAAAGCCTAACACTGTTCCTATTTATAGGGCCCAATACCCACTGAAGCATGACCAAGTCACAGGTATCAAAAACACCATTACGGGACTGTTACAGGCAGGTGTTCTTGTACCTACGACGTCTATGTGGAACACTCCCATTAATCCTGTTCTGAAGTCTGGTAAACCTGATTACCGCATGGTCCATGATCTCAGACCCATCAACAAAGTTGTTGTTTCCAGACACTATGATATACCAAACCCTAACACTGTGTTGAATGCCATTTCACCTGAACACAAGTTCTTCTCCTGCGTCGACGTGGCTGACGCTTCCTTCTGTGTGCCCCTGCATGAGGATTCACAGCAGATGTTTGCTTTTACTTACGAGGGTGCACAGTACACTTATTCCCGTCTACCTCAAGGCTTCATTGACTCATCATCCATCTTCAGTCATGTTCTGAAACAGCAGCTTCTGTCCTTGACTTTTCCACAGGGTGTCTCCCTTCTTCAGTATGTCGATGGCATCCTCTTGGCTGCACCTGATTCTGATTCGATCATGACGGCCACTGAAACACTTTTACGCCATCTTGCACTCTGCGGCTTTAAAGTCTCGAAGTCTAAACTCCAGCTTGGTAGACCACAGGTGACGTTCTTGGGCCGTTTGATCAGCTCCTCCGGTCTGAACATGACAAATGCCCAGAAAACAGACATTTTGAGTCATTCCAAACCAACCACTGTTAAATCCATGATGCGGTTTCTGGGGCTGGCAACACACAACAAGAACTTTGTCCCTGATCTTTCCGGTTTGGTAGCACCTTTAAGAGCGCTAATCACACGGGCTGGGTACTAAAACCACAACTCTCTGTTAGAGTGGACGGCTTTGTCTAACGCACGTTCTCTTCATTTTCCGAACTACTGCGAGCCTTTTCATTTGGATGTTGATGAAAAGGAGGGCTTTGTGAATGCTGTTCTGTTTCAAAAGGGCGAGACAGACAGAAAAGTGTTGATGTACTACAGTTCCAAATTGGATAATGTGGAAATAGGACACCCTCCATGTGTCAGACATGTGGCAGCTATAGGGAAAGCAGTACAAAAAACATCCCACATCACCATGAGCAGTCAGACTGTAGTGCACACTACACATGGAGTGAAAGCATTTCTTGACTCCGGTGCGTTCACACTATCAGCGCAAAGAATCCAAAGCCTACAACAGCTGCTAAACAAGCCTCACATTCGTTTCACTAGTGAGGGGGCTAATGTGGCCCTGCAGATGGATACCCAACACGATCATGACTGTGTGGCAGAAACTAACAGGGAGATGCAGCTGCACTCCTCTCTGCACAAAGAACCGATCCAGAACGCTCGAATGACTTTATACTGCGACGGACACAGTCATCGCACACCGACGGGCACCTTAGTGACATCATATGCTGTTGTAGAACAAACGTCAGCTGGATTAGAGACAAAACGGGCACAGATGGTCCCTCAACCAGCATCAGCTCAAATGGCAGAATTAGTTGCGATAACCGAAGCACGCAAACTAGCGAAGGGAAAGAGCGTAACTATCTACACTGATTCGGCGTATCCAGTCCAAGCTGTCCACGTGGACATGTGTCACTGGAGAAGGAAAGGTTTTGTGAGCTCAGCTGGCAGCCCTGTTAAACACCTGAATCAGCTACGTCAGCTCTATTATGCCCTGCTTGAACCAGATCAGGTCGCTGTAGTCAAGTGCAGAGGACATCACAGAGCAGACGGCAGAGTAGCACGAGGCAATAATGCAGCAGACACGGCAGCAAAAGCAACAGCAGGGTACAATGTACGCAAGCAAATGTCTCAAAAGACATCTTCCAGTCTGTGTACATCCATTCTCTAGGTGGGTAGAAGCCACACCTACCAAAACTCTCTGACCTATGTAGATGCAACTGGAGTCCCCAGAGGTGAACCTGATCAACGTAAACTGGTTAATCAGGTTGCAGCAGGATTTGAATCATCCCTATTTTAATGGGTGACCATAAATAAGAATGTGGATAGAATCAACTACGTTCATTTTAATATCCACAGACTGAATAACATGATGCCATAGCGGGCCCACATGAACAACTGGCTGCTGCTTCTTTGATGACTTATAAAAACAGGGTGGCCCTCGGTGTCCTCCCAGCCGAGAGAGGTGGTGTGTGTCCAAGACTGCTGTGTTCACCCCTAACACCACAGCCTCAGACGGCTCCGTCACCCGAGCCCTCAGAACAACGTCTGAAGAACCAGCAGAACACTCAGGGGTTGAGAACCCACTAATTGGCTCGATAGAACGTTCTGTATTCATCTCACTGGTTTCAGCAGTGACTGTTTGGTTGCTGCTGCATACCTTGCATCAGGCACCTCCGTCTAAAGTGCACCAACATGGCCATTAATGATAACTTTCCACCACCACCTCCTCATCAATGAGTACAGTATCCTGGTGGGATGGTTTCTATGGTCTCCCTCTCTGAGCCCGGAGAGGAGGAGACTGAAGCGACCCCGATGTGGAAGAAGATGAAGACGACCGATTTTGTCCACCTGAGCTCCTGTACACACATGTGACCTGCTAATGGTTAACACATCTTCACATATAGTTGTTGCATACACGTAGAGGCGTGGGAGGTCTTAATGCTCGTTAACAAACGAGTTGAGTGATGAAGTCAAAATCTCCTGAACAAAGAGAATCCTTTCTGATATTAATGCTCCTGAGATGAAAGTAATGTTTTTGACCTGTTTAATGATGTCATTCATTTGATCATTTTACCTTTTTTATTATTACAATTGTTTATTATTTGATGTGTTTCATTATTCTGATCATTTTAATTTACTATTTTAATGTTTGAATTGAATCCAACGCATTTCAATAATTTTATTGTTTGACTTATTTTATTTCAGTCGTTTTATTGTTTGAATTATTTGATTATTTCAATCATTTTATTATTTGACTTATTTTACTATTTTAATGTGTGAATTGAATCCAATGCATCATTTCAATCATTTTATTATTTGACATTTTATTTCAGTCGTTTTATTGTTTGAATTATTTGATTATTTCAATCATTTTATTATTTGACTTATTTTATTTCAGTCGTTTTATTGTTTGAATTGCTTTATTATCCCCGTTGTTTTATTGTCTCCACATTTTATGATTTCCACGTGCTTGTGCAATGAAGACTTGCTTGCTGCTGGTTAATGCAATGAAGAACAGCTTACACATAGTTGCTCACGTATAGGCTGCTGGACACAACGACACCTAATTGTTTTATTTTTCAATGTATTTTCAATAATTTCAATTTTTGTAATTTCAACTTGTATCACCATATGACCAGCCATACATCCTTTAAGAGTTACAGCCAAATTCCTTTTTAATCATTAGGGTAACCAAGTAAGAATATTTTTGTAGATAATTTCAATCAGCAGCTGCAGATCAGAAGCAGTTTTACTTTATTACAGACAGGAGGTTTGTTGGACTGCAGTCCTGCAGCAGGCCTCGCCCATCTTCGGGTCACATAGCCACTAAAGGCGCCGCTCCTCTGCTGTTACCGACACCAGAAGGCCCAGGTGTAAAGCACGTCTGTCCTACACCGGCTGTCACTGCAGTTTGACTGGTTCTCCCCGTTTAACTGCAGCACAGTTCAGGACAGACAGTCTGGGACCCGCTCGTGGCAGTTCAGGATCGCCTTTTGTCAGAGCGCCGCTGCCTTTACATACAGGACTGATGTCATACTTACCTGGCAGGGGAGACACCACGATCAACAAGGTGGTTCACCCATGGCGAGGAGCATCCAAGGCACTAAGGGACGTGCGAATTCCCCACATGTGGGAATCTTGACTGCATAATTTGTGGTAGTGGGGGACTGCGTACGCGCTCTCTCCTCATTTTTAAACAATTTTCCTTCAGGGATCAATAAAGGAATCCTGAAGACTATCAAATCTTAAGTCCCAATAAACCTGTTTAGTCGCTGTAACAGGAAGTTAATACTATGTTAGCATCCTCATTTTTCTTACCATTATTCCTCACTATCACCAGATTTACCCTTTTATTATTTTTGCTGTAGCTTCTTTAACCAGCAGTTTGTCATACTTCATATTATCCACACGTCATTTCATTTGTTATTCATGATTGCACTCATTTATTGTGCTAATTGAGTTTGAGTGAAACGTTTTTGTTGAAATCATTGTCAGATAGTGTCTCTATAGACAATCACTGTATGAAGACTTAATGCTGCTGACGATGTCATTGATTTACCATTACTTTATTTACTATTATTTTATCAGCATCTATGAGACGCGTCTATAAATAACGTCCATCATTTGAATTGACATGACAGAATGGTGTCAAAAGGGGGAATTGTAGCAGTTTGGTCTTTAAAGTGATCTCATGTGTCCTCATCCATGATCTCTGTTGCTCCTGTTTGATCTGAACGAATGTCCTTCATAGCCTGGAGTCGTCAAGTTAATGTGACCGCTGAAGACCAGTTCTGAGAGACATGATAACTTTGTCTCCTAAAGACTCTCTTTATGACGTCTGTCACACCAGTTCCACGCCTCGAGACAACACACACACACACACACACACACACACACACACACACACACACACACACACACACACACACACACACACACACACACACACACACACACACACACGTTGTTTATCACATGTCTAGGACAAAGATATGGACAGAGGATGGTACGTCCACGTCCTGGAAGCTGGCCACTTACATTCTGTAACGTATGTGTGTTGATTGTCCGGGGGTTGGTCAAACCCAAGAAGATAAATGTGAACTTTTGCCTGAAATCTGAGCTCATGCTGGCTGAGATCCTGAGGAGCTCTGTCAGCCTGAGAGCAGCGCTGCATTAAGTCTGTCTTATCTTATCTTATTGCTTTATATGTGACCTCAATAAATACTGTGACTGTGAACTGAAGACTGCTCCGGACTGTTCTTTAGCTTCCAACAAAAGAATCGGGCTAACGAGAGCGAGAGCAGACAGCAAATGTGCTGTGAGCGCAAGCTGTACTTGTCTAAACTGTAGTTTAACTTATAATGAAATGTCAGGTTTTATACACTCTTCTATGCTTGTGTGTAAAAACGGTGTGTGTGTATGTGTGTGTGTGTGTGTGTGTGTGTGTGTGTGTGTGTGTGTGTGTGTGTGTGTGTGTGTGTGTGTGTGTGACTAAAGCTGTCAAATAAATGTGGTGAAGAAAAAGTAAAAGATTTCTCTCTGAAAACCGACTGATTTCAACTTTCTGTCACAGTGTTGTCGATGGTCTGAAAAGATCTGTACGGTCTGTTACTGTCATTAACTCACTGCTGAAAACACAAACACACACACACACACACACACACACACACACACAACGCAGGAAGAAGAAACCCCCGTTAATGGAAGAAGCAGCAGCAGAAGAAGAAACAGATTCTTCTCTGATAGCATTAACAGGCAGAGCTGAATGGCCTCGTGCTGCGTTCAGGGTCCCCGTGTCTGTCCAGACGATCACTGTGTCCTGACTCAGACAACAGACACGACGGACTGCGCGCTGGTCCCTGACCAATCAACCCGCGTGATGTCACCAGGAGGGAGGCGCTCGGGACGGACGTCCAGGAACAGGAAGGTAAACAAACATGGCGTCTGAAGTGTATGAGTGGCTGTGTTTAAAAAAGAAAGAAAAAACCAAAAAGACACACACACAATCAAGTTTCTGTGTGGACGCTTGGTTGGTGCTCTATGATTCACTGCATGGGATGAAAGCAGTCATTTTATTTCGGCAGGCATGTCCCTCCATCCTTTGCTTCCTCTGTGGATTATTGGAGACGTTGAATCAATGAGTTTGAAATTCAGATCACAATCGTTTGACCTCTCTGAGCTGCGGAGTTCATGTTCCTGTCTCACGGCTCTTACTGTCGCTCGGAGGTTTGTTTGATTCGTTTATGTAGTTCATTATTTCCTCTGTAGGCGTCGTCACCTTTGGCTGTAATTAGTTCATTTCATATTTATTGTTTTATCTGTTAATTGTGCTTCCTGAGGACCTTTTAGAGCAAACGTTAATGAAGCAAAGCTTTAAAAAAGAAACGATCTTCAGGTTTGGGATGTGTGCGTTTGATCTAAAGCAGCTTCAGTGTGACGTCACACATAGAGATTACTGTGAATGATGAAGATCAGGGACGGCGAGAGGAGGCGTCTGCGTGCCGCGGCCTCAGCCGTGAGGTCACATGCAGAAAGTTGAGCTGAAGTTGAGGCGCGTCTGTCACAATGGATTTCGGTTCATTTGGAGGCTTCAGTGCCAGAAACGTCGCTGCGGCTCTGACTGACTTCCAGCCGACTGTCCGGCGCTCTCTGATCACTTCTGACTGCTACCCTTTGCGTGGTGACTTTAGACTTCGCCACGGCGTTTGGCCCCGTGCCCACCTCCTCGGCCCCGGGGTCCCTGTCAGCCTGACGCTGTGACTCCTCCACCGCCTCAAATTAATTTCCCTTCCTCACTGACCCGTAATTAAATCCTGGAACAGTCTGTGCTGACGAGCGGAGGCAGGAAAGAAACAAGAAGAAGAAGAGTCCTCTTTTCCACTGAGTTACTTTGTCGGCCGTGAGCGTGGAGGACATTTTGTCCTCGTGCTCACGGAGCCGTGGCTTCTCTGGGTGTTGAATGTGCAGAGGTGGAGCTGCGTGTTGGAGGATGCAGGCCTTCCCTCGGCTGGAGGCCGACGCCTCCCTGCAGATCCGCTGACCGAGAAAGTGAGAATCTGCTTTGAACGACACTTTTCTGGAGTTGAGTGATGATCAGGTAAGCGGCCGACACCCCTCCAGTCGAAGCCGAGGCTTTCTGCAGAGCCTCTTTACAGCCGTGAAGAAAGCCAGAGATTAAAGCCGCCCGGGTTTGGAGCCTCCACTGAAGCTCTCCACCGGCGGACTGTTGGCAGGAGAACGAGAGCGCCGGGCCCTGCCAGCCTCGTGGCACCCGTTCAGCTCGGTGGCAGCGGACCACGAAGAGCCAGAGCCGCGTCCACAGGCGGCGTCCCCCTCCCTCCGTCCCCCAGCGAGAGGGCGAGAGAGGAGCACGTCTTCATTAAGAGGCAAACGCTGAATATTCCTCCATCATTACAGCCTGCTCAGGACGGAGACACGAGAGCCAGCGAGCGCTCTGATAGGCCGCCGCATCAGGACAGAGAAGACTTTGTTTCATCACATCGTGGGCAGTTTATGCAAATGAGCAATGTTAAATTTCCCTCCATGTCGGCTGCATGCAGACCCCCCCCCCCCCCCCCCCCCCCCGTCTCCCCAGCATGCAGACTCCATGATTCTGTATGTTCAGAGGTGCTTTGGGAACAATCACAGTGACGTTTAATCACATGCAGCACCTTTCATTTCAAAGCTCGTGGTTTGGCGTCTGTCGTGGTTACAGAGCAGGTTTTTTGAATGCAGATAAAGAAATGAGTCGTATTAAAACTGAAAGAGTTAAATTAGAAACCATGTGACACGACGACCATCTCTGACAAACTGAAACTCGAGACCTGGATAAAATGACTGTGATGATCTCCATCCTAAAACATAAAGGAACTTCTACTTTGAGTCGTTTATTGACAAAGTACTGTAATACTTTTACCTGAGCAGGTTTGTCAAATGGTATTTTTTACTTTTCCTTCAGTATTTTTAACATGAAGCAGCTCACACAGGCAGCAGAACCCAAAACACTTCACACCGTTCAATCGCTCAGCTCAGTTCACCCGCTGCTGTTCATCACCTCACTTTACAGACAGGTCAGTAGGTCAGGTTGACTTTCAGAGCGCCCCCTGCTGGACCACAAGGCAAACATTCAAACTGTCTGTGTGTTTATAGACGGAACGTTTTCATCCAAAGAGCTCGTCACAGAAACACACCGACAGCGTCTGAGTGTCTGCTGCAGTCGAGCTCGAGCTTCTCTCAGGCCCATTAGTCCCATTAAAGAGTCATACTGGTGACCAGTGGAGGCTCAGAGTCACACTGGGAACCTGTCAGCTTTAATACATCAGAACCACTGACTGACTGACGCCATCCTCCCTGAGGAGGCGGAGTGATGTCGGGCGGCGGGCGGGGTCAGCAAGGAGAAATGGATCACACACACACACACACACACACACACACACACACACACACACACACACACACACACACAGAGCAGCCTGAAGCCTGGCCGGCAGTATCAGGTGAGGCTGGTCTGAAGGAGGAATTAGAGAAGATGAGGAGAGGGAAGAAAGAGGAGGAGGAGGAGGAGGAGGAGGAGGAGGAGGAGGAGAAGGCGGTGTGGTGGGGGTATCACCTCCTGAGGAAGACGGGGGGAGGAGGAGGTTGGGGGGGTCTGACCTTCCCTGGCAGCGATGAGGAGGGAGGAGCTCATCCTCAGATTATGCAAATGAGGCGTCGTTTTGATGCAAAACAAGCCGGACTGGCTGCTAATGTTTCTCCAGTCGTGAAAGGGCGAGACTCCCTGGGAGAAATACCAGGAGAGAGAGGGCAGGAGCAGGGGAGTCTGGGTAATGAGAGGGGCTGGGCGGGCGGCTCCCCCAGCGTTATACATTATCATATTTCCACGTAATTAGTTTTTTTTTCCACATGAAATGAGGAAGCGGCTCGACGGTGCGTTCACTGCCGCGAGGACAGCCGGCCGCTTCTCTTCTTCCTCTGTTACTGAGAGATGACCTCTGACCTTTCCTCTCACATCATCCAACACACACACGCCGACACACACAACAACACCGTTCATCAACCTATAAACGACGATGGAGTCCGTGGATCTGATTAATATGTGAACATCAGGGAGAGACAGTGAGCTAACAGGAGCCTTCAGGGGCCTCCAGGGGCCCTTGGCAGGCTGCGTTCAGCATCACAAACATACACAGCAGACACGTGGTCAGATAACCTGGGCACACAACCAAACGCATGCATGATATTTAAGCGGTTTTGGGCTGCGATAGCGTCCTGTAGCTGAAGGCCTGAAGGACCTGCTGATTCCCACTGAGAGGCCAAAACTGTGGATGTGATATCAGTGCAGAGCTGAACAGACACCCGACAGCCACACACACGATTCACAGATCCCACAAGATCACCGCCGAGTCCAACCAGCCGACCAGACCTGCTCATCAAACGTCATGGAGATACAAGCTTCAAATACAAGCTGCTGACTAACAGGACCAATCAGAGCCTGTCAGCGTGCCGGAGGCTGAGTTCACTGCTCGCTGCCGTCTTCACATCATTTTATTGGTGATTTGTTCTTTTATTTTACCACAAATATGATTTTAAATGAGGTTTTGCTCTCACTTTGTGTCTCTATAAACTGAACATACAATGAGGAAAAAAGGCCAGACGGAAAAATAAAAACAACACAATAAACAGAAAAACAGATGAAGAAACGATGCACTCAATAAAGAAACGCAGGAAAGAGCAAGAAGAGATTCACAGATTCAGCCCATTCATTCAAACCATCAGTGAGCTTTGGTCTGCAGAGGAAGCTGAAGGTGACCGTCTCACAGTGAGACCGTCTCACAGTGAGACCGTCTCACAGTGAGACCGTCTCACAGTGAGACCGTCTCACAGTGAGACCGTCTCACAGTGAGACCGTCTCACTGTGAGACCGTCTCACTGTGAGACCGTCTCACTGTGAGACCGTCAAAGTGTGAAACTCTGAATTCAAACTCACTGATGAGAATCGTCCAGTTCGTCCTGAAGAGCAGCTGACGTCTGAAGACGCCTGAGATCCTGCAGATCATCACGGCCAGATTCACTTCCAGCCAAACTTTCTGTCCAAGGGTGAAGCAGGTGGAGGCTGGGTCCTACAAAACACTTCCTGCTGGTGCATTCAAGGACACTGCGAAATATAAAACTTATAAGTCAGCTGTGGAAAAAGCACTGACCTGATGAACTGAACTGAATCTGTATCAGAAACATCTATTTTACTAACAGCATGTACTTATTTGGCCAAACTTCAACATGCAGTACACAGTATGCAGTACATGCAGTATGCAGTACATACAGTATGTAGCACATGCAGTATGCAGTACATGCAGTATGCAGTACATACAGTATGTAGTGCATGCAGTATGCAGTACATGCAGTATGTAGTACATGCAGTATGCAGTACATGCAGTATGTAGTACATGCAGTATGCAGTACATGCAGTATGTAGTACATCAGTATGCAGTACATGCAGTATGCAGTACATACAGTATGTAGTGCATGTAGTATGCAGTACATGCAGTATGCAGTACATGCAGTATGTAGTACATACAGTATGCAGTACATACAGTATGTAGTACATACAGTATGCAGTACATGCAGTATGCAGTACATGCAGTATACTGGGGGAGTGTGTGGGAGGTGGTTCAGTCGGTCTCTGTGTACCCTCAGGTCCACCTTCAGGACGTGTCACCTGGTTCAGGTCATCTGTATCAGGTAAAGCAGGTCAGGTGTTATTGGCTCATTTTGGGGCGTCTTTAAGAGCTTTTGGAAAACCAGTGGTTGGTTTTCAATATTCCAGCAAAGGACTGCTGGTCTGTTCTGGGTCTGTGGACAGACAGACAGACAGAGACAGTTCACAGAGGAGGGGGTGTCAATGTGAGGCCCAGCAGCAGGTCTTTGCCCTGAAGACCTCCAACAGCTTCATCCAGCCAGGTGACATCAGGTTTCTGCAGGTTAAAGAAGCAGATCAGCTGAAGGCCCGCTGGAGGATTCAGGTAAAAATGTGAACTACTACGATTAAAAACTGTCTCCTTCTGAGCGAACCCTTCACCTTCATTCACCCATCCAATGTCAACAACAGCACGACTTCACCACAAACTCCTTCTGACGTGACACGGCCAGCGTGCTCTCCATCCATCCCCGGGGGTCCTGCTGAAACTCTGCCATCCTGCGTGTCGGAGGCGGCGTGGGCTCAGGCCAGCCCGGCCCGGACGGCTGGGCGGATGGACCAGAGGCTACGGGCTGGGCGAGGCAAGGCGGAGCGGAGCGCAGCGGCGGGCTGGATGGCGTGAGTCCCACGGAGCGCGCTCAGTGAAGCAGCAGGCGAGCAGTAGCTTCAGATTAGCCCACCGAGGCTGGAGAGGAGCTGGCTGCAGTCCGGACTTCATGCATCATCAGCCAGAGTGCTGTCCGCATGAGTGTGTGTGCGTGTGTGTGCGTGTGTGTTGTTGTTGACTTAGCCTACTTTTGGGGACACTTTTCAGACTAAAGAACAGTAAACTGGGGACAGCTTGTCCAAGTGGGGACAAAAGCCATGTCCCCAGTCGGGTAAAGCTGATTTTTGGGGTCAGTGGTGAGACAAGCAGTGGTTAGAGGGCTCAGGTCAGTGTCCAGGAAATGAGTGGCTTCAATGTGTGTGTTCAGTCTTTGAGTCCACAGTGTCTCTGCCTCTGTGTCTGTCTCTGAGCCAAAACTGATGCTCGATCAGGTTTCTACGCTGCATGAATATTAATGAGGGTGATTACAGTTTAATTAGAGACAAATGGCAGCATCTTGTAGAAGGAAGGAGACTTCTGAAGGATCAAAGGAAGAAGTCAGGCGACGTCGTAAAGACAAGGTTCTGGTCTGTGAGAGCAGGTCAGGGTGGATGGACGGCAGCAGAGGTCTAAACTAAACCAAAGAATCAGAGTTGGTGGTGTTACTGTTGGTGCTGGTGGTGAACTCACTGTGCTGTCATGGCTGAATGACATGTATATTTCATGTATGAAACAGGTTGAAAGGTGTGTTCCCTGTCAGGTGGTTCAGGGTGGACGTGGTCTCAGAGTCACACAGCACCTGAGCACCAGGTGTGACCATCACTTTCAAATCCATCCACCCTGAGACCAAATCCCCCAAAACCCTGTTCAGGGTGTGAAAGACTGAAGCAGAGAAGAAAAGATGAGTGTTCAGATTCAGCCAGCTGAGTGTGGTCAGGAGGAGGAGGAGGAGGAGGAGGAGATGAAGGAGGAGGATGTTGGCTGGTGGAGGAGCAGGACGGGGCAGCATGGCCAGGCTCCAGTCCGCTGGCCGGAGCCCAGTTGGTGCTTAATCACAGCGAGCGGTCATCCTCCGCCTTTCACAGCCAGCTGACATCAGGACTGTGTGTGTGTGTGTGTGTGTGTGTGTGTGTGTGTGTGTGTGTGTGTGTGTGTGTGTGTGTGTGTGTGTGTGTGTGTGTGTGTGTGTGTGTGTGTTCACGAGTTGGGGCTTCCCTTCCCCCATCATGCCCCTCCACCCCTCACCTCCTGTCCAGCATGTAGGTGTGTAATGTGCAGCCAGGAGAGGTGGTGGTGGGGGGGTTCAGCGTGACCTGCCAACACCACGAGTGCACGCAGACGGCGAGCCAAGCCAAGGCCGCCGCCGAGCTGCCAACCGCGCTGGGTGACCCGTCCGTCCACCGCCGCTCCCCAGACACTCTGCAGCCGCTAACAGCAGCGCCGTGCCAGCATGTGTGAGTGAGTGAGTGAGTGAGTGTGTGTGTGTGCGTGTGTGTGTGTGTGTGAGTGTGTGCGTGTGTGTGCGTGTGTGTGTGTGTGAGTGAGTGTGTGAAAACAGGATCTTTAAGGTGTGAAAACATCTCATGATGACAGTTTGGCCGGTGAAACCCAGCAGCTGCACGGCGTCACGTTCACGCCCCCAGTGATCGTGTTTGGCTTCAGGTCAGAGAGGAAACGTTTGGATCATTCATGACAAAAAACATTTTCAGTATCTGAGAGGTAAATCTGCTTTTCTCTGGGTGAGGAAGTGACTCGTCTTAACATTTTTTCTGAATTATAGATTCAATGCTAAAGACCCCTGAGACCAAACCAAAGGGACAAGAGGGGGAACACTGGACAAATCTAATGTTCTGATGTTCTCTCACAGTCACGGAGAAGACGTCCACGGATGGAGGAGGTCGGGGTGGTTGGATGAGCCAAACACTGGACGTTCACTCAGGAGACCAGGAGACATTTCCTGTGTGAAACCGACTTCTTTTTCATTCATGTGCTACGTTAAATGTACATCATTTATGTAAATGAGCTTACAGAATGTGTTCATAAGATTCATAACTAATATAGTTTTAACCCAAACCCCCATCTTTTCCTCTACCAAACCGAGACGTTTTGGTGCCTAAACGAAACCAAACTGTTTCAGTGTTCATCGTGTTTTTGTTCTCAGCACGCTTCATTTTCAAAGTCTGACTGCACGTCACACATTTCTTATTGCTAACTCGACCGCAGAACGCTGAATGTGCAAAAACTGATGCTATGGCGCCATCGTTTGAAGCGTGGGGTCGCTGACCAGGTGGAGGTGGGAGAGAACATGCTGTACAGGCGTAACAGAGTATCACAGTACACACTGAGAGAAAATCACAGATCGTAGATGAAAGTGGCTGAAACCCGTCGGCTCCTTCAGCACCACAGACAGCTCCACGACTCACAGACAGACGGCTGACGGGAAGTCGAGCTCGAGACGCAAACCTCAGACAGACGGAGGATCAACGAGTCGGACAGACTGAACTGAACAGGCCCTCTGAGGGGATGGGGGTTGGCAGCTTAACGAGGGGGAGGCATTTTGGTCGTTTCCTAAACGATTTGAGCTTCCTGCTGGAAGTGGCCAATAGACAAAGGCCACACGGTGGGCGCACAGTTTCCACCAGCAGCAGCCTGAACGTTGATCCAAAGCAGGACGGATCCTTGACTTCCTGATGCTCACAGCAGACTCTGATTGGACCATCTGAAAGCCACAGCAGACATGAACTCATCAGACCACGCAGCATAAGACTTTGAATTTGAGTATTTTTACACGGCTGCCTGAATCTGATGAGCCTCTGATTCCACAGAAACTACAGATCACAGTGTGTTTTAATACTCAGTGTTCACTATCAGCCCTCAAAGTGCCTCAGTCCTCACTGTGCTGATGCTAACGCGCTAACATCCTGTGCGTGGCGTGGCCGTCGCCCCGAGGCGTCGTGCAGCTGAATAAAGCTCTGAATGTCAAAGAGACGCGACGGCGGAGCGTGATCGTGTTTCTAATGGGAGCTGCGGCGAGCTGAGGTCGAACATGAGCACGCAGGATTAAAGCAAACCCCGACTGTTTAGCACACGCTCATTATGCAGCGCTGCCCACTGTCGCGCACCACATCACAGCAGAGGTTAAAGGAAACATCGTCAGGATGTTTTCAGGTCATATTCAAATCAAAGAGGAGCGTCACAATAAAAGCCTTTTTAAAACAGCAGATTTCTTCTCACAATCAGCACAAATTCAGACTTTCTTCATTTTTACATGAATGACAGAAAAGAGAACTCAGTAGAACACGTGTATTTCACACGAAGAGGAAACTCCTCGAACAAGCAGTAATCACCGTCTGCATGAACTCTGAGTGAACGTGTGAAAGTTCCCTCTGCTAACAATCCCACAATGCACTGCTCTGCATCTTAAATGCAAACCTCACCGTCGTGCAGCTGTGCAGCTGTCAGGGAAAAATTCCTGCATTTAAAATTTCACTGAAGTAAAAGTACAAGATATACTCAAAGTAAATGTACTCATGTGGCAGAACAGCCCATTTCAAAATCACATGTATGACTGGATGAGAATCACTGACGTGTTCATGTGTTCATCACTTTAATAAAAATAAAGAACAGTACTTCAGTGTCAGGCTCTCCCTCTGCCTCACACAGGTGGGCAGCCTCCTCACCCCCCAGCAGCAAGGCCTTCTGGGTAGGAGGAGGTGTCCTCGCCCGGAGATGTTAGCGCCCTGTCATCACCCCCCCGACTGATGTGACCACAGACGGCTGCGTGTCAGAGGAACAGAAGACACCAGCTGTGTGTGTGTGTGTGTGTGTGTGTGTGTGTGTGTGTGTGTGTGTGTGTGTGTGTGTGTGTGTGTGTGTGTGTGTGTGTTGGAGGGGAAACTCACTCACATGAGGTTAAAATTGATGAATCATTAAAATTAAAACTTCTTCTTCTGCTGCTGCTCTCTGATTGGATGAAGCTGCAGGCGTCAACACATCGGTGTGTAGACGGACTTTGATTGGTCAGCTGGCTGACGTCTTACTCTCTGATGGGTCTGCAGCTCCATCACATCCTGACAACAAACAAACAACAACAAAACATTTGACTAAAGGTCCACTTCCTGACTTTTCCTGGAGGTTTCAGCCGAGCGTCATCAGTCGTAGTAACGTGCACTTCATCAGCTCACTTCTATAAAATAAAAGATTCTGTCACTGCGGGAATCACAGAAAACACCATCACAGTTTCAGACTATTACAACTAGATTTTCTGCATATTAACTTCTGAACAAATACGTCTTAAGTTTGAGTCTTTCTGTTAAAAAAAAATCATCTAAAATGTCAGAACGGGATCTAATGATCATAATCATGACGTGAAGTATGATTAGTTTGAATTATACACAATAAAACTGCAGTTTTTCAGTGGTTTGACTCTAGAAATGATTGTACGATGAGCAGCAGGTCGAGTATTGAATGAATGGATGAATGAATGAATGAATGAATGGATGAATGAATGAATGAATGATGCAGTCTTCAGGAGGATTTCTGACAACGTAATAAAGACGTGAATGTTAGCTGTGAGGGTAACTTAGCTATGATAGCTAGCGTTAGCGATGGTTTATTGATCACAGATCACCTTTTCATCGATGTCCTGGGTGAAGTGAGTGTTATTATTGTTGTGGTGTTACAGTAATAAGTGTCCCATCAACACCTGATGGGAACATTAATGGAACTTTACATGAAGCTAACGAGCGGAACGCATGCTAGCTGGCTAACGTCCTGACAGGAAGTTAGCATAAAACACGATCTCAGTCATCAGTGACGCAGCCTGACGCTCATTTTCCGTTTTTTAAAACGTGAACTTGTTGAATCACAGACTTTGACATCTTCTGCATCTGCTGAACAGCTGCTGCTGAGGTACGGCAACACCACCTGGACAAACCAGAGCAGAGCTGCAGTCCACTGTCATAACCTGGACTTCACATTAATGTCATTTTGGTTATGATTACTTCAAACGGCGGTGCGGCCTGCTGCCATATCACAGGAACGTTTTTAATGTTTTTAATGTTCGGCGGGATCATCCCGAGCTCATGTGAATATTGGAGCTTTTATATTATAATTGCAGGCGCGCCGTCAGGATGAATATCTCTCCTCAGCTCATAAATGTTTGTTTACAGCCCGTTTTGTTCTTCTATTTACACGTGTGAGTGTCTTTAAAGCGTCTCCAGCAGCAGAAGGAAGGAGGTTAAAAAAAGGAGATTACAGGAGGAAAAAACTTTGATGTGTACATATGCAAATGAGTTTGGAAATGTCAAATTAGCATAGATTTGGGTTGACCCGAGCGGCGGCCTCCCTCGCAGCTACAGGCAGCCGGGACGCCTGACAGCTCGGCCCGCGTCCAGACGGCCTGCTTTACATATCAGAGTGGCCTCCCATCACCGCGGGTCACCACCAGCATCCCATCACCAGGAGACTGATGGAGACTGACAGGGCGGACGGCCTGACTGACGGACAGAGGGACGGATGGATGGATGGACGGATGGTGCGGGGGGGGGATTAGCTCTGGGCCTCGCTCGCCCACAGAGGAGAATATAAAAACACTTGATTATGTTAATGTGGCTGTTAATTTAATCAATTACTGGTGGACTGTTCATCAGAAACACAGCAGCTTCATGACCGCGAGCTGAGGAGGAGCCTCTTTGTTCACCACATCATTCATCCTTCAGCACTTTCTTCATGTTTAAATGCTCACTTCCTTAGTAAAATCACAATTTTCCCAAATTCTCCCATTTACAAAATATTTTTACTTAATTTGGGGGATTTATAAAGCTCCATGTCCAGGTCATCAGTTCACTTTGGCTCAATTAAAGTGAGAAATAAAAACTTATTAACTTATAACATGATTATTTAATCACTGACAGCTGAGGAACATTCAGCTCAAAGAAAGCATCAAAAAACTAAACAGTCAGTTTTTATTCTTCTGTAAAAAGTCCATGAAAAAGAACTGATGAACCTGAAAAACAACAATATAATCAAGAGTTTGATGGTTTCTGTAAATTTAATCAACTGAACTCAGAAAGTTCATCACTTTGGTTTAATTCATGTTTCTGGTTTTAGTTTTTGTTTATTTGTCTGTTTCTGTTTCGAGGATGAAGTTTTTTATTTTTTGTATGAGATGTGTTATTAGATTATTTTAATAATCCCATTTCTGTTTTATTCTGATTTGTGGCAGATTTTATGTTTTCTGTCGTGCGTCTGACTCATCATATTTGTATTTTGTGTGATTTCTGATGATCACATCATCTGCCCGTCTTTCCTTTTACATGGGAAATAAAAAGGAAATTTTAACTGTGTGTGTGTGTGGGGGGGGGGGGGGGGGGCTGCATCTGAGGCTCCTCCTGCTGGTGGAGCCTCAGATGACAGCGAGGACAAAACCTCCAAACAGCCAGAAAATACAAAAACTGCACACACACACACACAGTCATCGGAGTGATTCTGAACCGTCAGCTGATCCTGGTTTCGTGGTTTCTGTGCTCTTTTAGGTCACATATCAGCCCGAGGCAGCTTCATCTGGACCCTCCTGGACCCTCCTGGATCCTGACCGCTGGACTGATGTGAAATCATTTTGGAGGCATGTTGAACGACTGCCATGTGACACGGCGGCTCTGCAGAAACATGTGAAACAGAGTGAACACAGGTCTGAGATCAGCTCGCAGCCTGACAACAACATGTGACAGTTTGATCAGTTCACGCTGCTGCAGGCCTGGAAACACACACTGATCTACATGAATACATGCAATTACAATAATAATTCCAGCTCACAACAAGCTGGGAAGGATTGCGCTCGACAGGTTTGCGGCTCCACCGACAGCAGCGTCTGAAATGCGAACGAACAGCCGAGCAGAAAGACTGTGAGGCTGCAGACGAAGAGAGGAAGAAAGCTGAAAGACCAGAGGAACATCTCAAGGTCAGAACAAGAAAACTGTCTTTTATAGGATTAAGTCCACGTTTAATATCAGCTCAGATAAAAAGGATTTAAAATGAAAATTGGATTCAGGTCCTCTGTCTCCTGAAGACAGCTGAAAAACGAAGACAAGCTATTTGAGCAGCAATAACAGCCAAAAGTGACTCCACGCAGGACACAAGGATGAGCTCAAAAATACGAAGAAAACCACGAAGAAAAGTCTGGAAATGTAGAAGGAAGCAGGCGAATCTTTAAACGTTTGTTTAAACTGTTCTCAGAAGGCAAAGCTTTGGATTCATCAGACGATAAAACGAGGCTGCAGCTCCTCCGTCAGCGTGGAGACGGACGTCTGGACGGCCTCGTTCGGCCTGCAGCCCCGAGTCAGACGCAGAAGATGGAGCTTACAAGTGGTCCAGAGGTTTTTCTCCTTCTGACCTGTGCAGCGCAAGAACATCCTACAGACATCATGATGCAGGTGAGAGGTCACCAAAACTGAATGAATGACTGAGTTTCCCTTCAGTGCATGTGACTTCTGTTTACAGCGCCTGATTGGTTGTTAACACAGCAGCCTGAAGTGTAAACAGACCACAGAAGAAGATCTTTAATCAGAGCAGACCGAGCATGTGATCTTCATCAGCGTTCCTTTAATTAGACACCACCAGGCCAAAAGTACGAGGACACCCAAACGCCCCAAAACGACATGTTTCAGGTCAACGCTGGAGGGACGCTGTGGTCTGGAGGATTCTTCTTCTGTGGTACTAAAGATGTTGAACTGTTGAAGGGAAACACGTCAGCTGAAGCCTCAAAAATGGAAAAATGAGGTTTTCCCTCAACGACGGAAACGTCGTTCTGCAGCTGACTCTTCTCACCTGAGGCCTCTCGACACGCCGGCCGTCACAGAGGCAACACATCTATTATACATACATGACGGGGGAGGGGGCGGGGGCGAGGGAGGGAGGGGGTCCAGATGTTGCCAGAGAGCCTGGTTGCTGTTCTCAGCTGAATGGACAACTCAGCTTAAACGGCCCCAAACACCTTTCATTTATTCATTCACCATTTTTAATTGATCTGCTGGAGACGTGGATCACATGCAAACACTGCTGCACACACACGCACGCACGCACGCACGCACGCACGCACGCACGCACGCACGCACGCACACATAACCTCATCAACACTAAAATCAGTTCTTCAAACTCAGGAAATCAGAAGCAGACAAAATGTATGTGAGGACTGTAACTGAGGAGTTTGTGAGGATCAATAAGTATTTTAACCTGTGATCGTACATCATTATTAGTTAGTTGAATATATTCTTTATTAATAATCAGGTATCAAATAAGAGTAAAACGGTAATATTTGCCTCTGAATTGTTGAAGAGTGGAAGTATAAAGAGCAAGAGATGGAAATATCCAAGTACAAGTACCTAAAAATTGTACAGTACTTGAGTAAATGTACTGTGTTACTTTCCAGTGCTCCCAGTGAGACATGAAAAGTGATCCAGAGAGTTCAGCTGGAGGAGCAGATCAATGAAGAGTTTTCTACAACTCAGAGGATTTTACAGCTGAGTCGAGTCTCCACAGCAGCGACTATTTTATCTTTCATCACAAACAGTACAAAATACTGCATTTGTGTTTTAAAGCCATCTACCAGGAACGCTTGTCTGCATGTTAAATATCGATAAATGTCAGAGCTGGAAATGATCAGAGGAAAAGAGCTTTAAAGGTTTAGATATTAAACAAAGTGTACCGTCTTCTGGGGAAACAGGGAAACAGCACCTCAGTGTTTATAGAGTCTCTGGATGGATGAAGACAATCCACCAATGAGAAACATCCCATAACTTATATATATAACTCATATTAATACGATTCTAGATTTAGTATGAATGTTCTCAGATAAACCGTCACCACGGCTGAAAGCCAGAACGGCCGCACAGAGAGCTACATGCTAACATGCTAACATGTGCAGTACAGCGCACTAAAAAAGGCACGTCCATGTACTGTGGACACACCCACACACACACACACACACACACACACACACACACACACACACACACACACACACACAGAGTGCCAACTGCCCGTGGCTCCCAGCTGTCAAACAGGCAGCATCTCGTTGTTGGTGGTTTGTTTTTTTCTGTCATTCACAAATAGAAACCAACGCGCGCGCACACACACGCGCGCACACACACACACACACACACACACACACACACACACACACACACACACACACACACACACACACACACACACACACACACACACACACACACACACACACACACAGGCCGAGGGTCAGCCATCTTCCCAGCACCTCCCATTCACTCAAACCTGCTGGAGAACATCGGCGGCCACTGGGAGCTGTCTGCAGTAAAAAGACTCTGTTATCTGCTTTCATCTCGCCATCACCGTCCTCCATAATAGACACATCAGTCACTCACATTGTTCCCGTCTGGACGGGGACAGAAAGAGTCTGACACTGCAGCTGAGACGAGTCTGTGACCCGCTGACCAGCAACAGCAGACTGAAAACAGACAGCGGGGGACAAACGTGAGACTCAAACGAGCTGAAGACATCCGCAGCTGGCTGTGTTTGATGACACAGATCCATTACTCAAGTAAAAGTACCAGTACCTCAGTGTAGAAGTACTCCATTACAGGGAAGAGTTCTGCATGTAAAATCCCACTGAAGTGGTCACAAACCAGTTTCTCCCTGTGAACTGAGCTCAGTGTCGATCAGCTGATCCAACTCGTTCATGTTCCCGTCAGGATGAACTGGAACAACTTCATTGATCCTTCATCAGGTCGACATTCGACACTTTGGATGACCAAACACCTGCAGAGCTAACGACATCCCATCAGCCTCAGCGGCACTTTGTGTGCAGTGCTAATTGGTAGATGTTAGCATGCTAACATGCTAAACTAAGATGGTGGATAAAACAGCCTCAGAGTCTTACTGTGTTTCAGATTTCATGATCAATCATCACAGCGTTTATTGATCTGCAGAAAAAAGTACTAAATGATATCAGACATGAGCCAAATGTGTGTGTGAACCCACCCCCGCCAAATTACCCCTTTACCCACCTCCTCCTCCTGTTCCATGTCGACTGGCTGAGTCTTCCTTCCCCTTCGCTGCCCAGAGCTCCCAGTGCTCCCAGTGCTTCTGTCCATCTGGCTCCTGTGCTGCGTGTTTGGTCAGCGGGGGGGGGGCATCTCTCTACGGTCGGACCCCGGCTCGACTCGAGCGAGCGATGAACCTGAGCAGAGGGAGGCGGCTTCATCTCTTATAACAGGAAAAGTGCTGAACGCTATTTTTTCTGTGATGAAAACAAAGTGAAAATGAACCTTTGAAAACACAAACTGAGAAAATATCAAAGAAAAACTAAACGTGAGGGATGGACGGATGAACAAAATGAACGGATTACTGATCAACAGTCTGAGCTTCAGTTTAGTTACGAGTCTGTCGGTGATGTTCGCTAACGTTAGCAAAATGATCTGCGATGCCGCTGAAAATTTGACAAGAAGCAACAGAACATCCGGAATAAACCACAAAATCATCTGTAAAATGGAAGCTCGTGTTGATTATTAGCAGACATTATTATGTTTTTAAGTTTAATGACTTTCAGTTTAACGTCACGCAGTAAATGCTAGCGCTAACTTTCCCTTTGCTTCTGTTTGTGGATTGGATTGTCAGCTAACTGCTAACCTCACGCTAACAGTGTTTATTGAGCCTCTGAACGATCTCGGCGCTCTGCAGTGAAGATAAGACGACTGTTCACGTTGAAACAGGCGGGAAAGATGAAACTGTTTGACTAAACGTGACGAAAGCTAAGACTGATTTTTCAGGATCAGGCGTCTAAATGAACCTCGTGTGAGCTGATTGGATGTCGGGTCGTTCTGTGACATAATCTTCATCGTCTGAGGCGGTAAAGTGCAGATCTGACCGGCAGGGACAGTTCACGTGAAAGCTGGAGTTGTACTGAAGATGTTGGATTAAACAGTCGCTGCACAGATGATGTCACCGCTCACATCATCACCATCTGAAAAATCATCTGAGCTGGACGAGAGCATCTGCTGCGTGTCCACAGCCAGGAGGCGAAGCAGCGAATACAAACGCTTGGCCATCATCATCATCATCATCATCGCCAATCCTTCAATAATTCATGCTCACACTTTCACAACATGAGACGCTCGGCTGCCAGCGAGCCGCCGCTCGCCGTGAGCCCAGGCCTGATTGAGTTTTGGCTCCGGCTGTGTTTGGGAGGACCCTCTTTTGGGAACGGCGTCCAACATGTTTCTCGCCCATCAATGGAAACATTTGGAAGCATGACCAAAGGCGTTGTCCCGGTCCAAGTCGGTCCCAGCAGGGGGGCCGCGGGGCCCCTCAGGAGCCTCTGTAGCATCTCTGCTGCCCCGCTGCTACAGAGAGAACACAAACCACACAAGATGCTGGAGAGAGAGACAGAGGACGTGCAGCTTATCGAGTAACACAGAAGCAGTCTGTCGCTGTGGGTCAGTGAGTACCTCTGACTTACCTCATCGTTAGTACTGGCACGGATACTGCGCTCAGAAGTACCTCAAATGATATCAAACTGAGACTTGGACGCCTTCACTTTAAGATATATTCAAATCATTTGTAAAATATATTTCACACTTTCAGAAGTTACCTCTATGATAAAGAGTCTCTTCAGTGTGTTTCTGAAAAAACACAATAATGAGTGATTACTTCTGCCCCAGTACTTTTATTTTAAGGTGCTTGTACTTCAGTATTTCCATTTAATGCTCCACTTTTACCTGCTGCAGCTTTAAAGTGCATTAATGCATCAATAATTATAATCAATAATATAATAAATATCACTATGATACGTCCATAATGAGTACTTTTACTTTTCTTAACTTAAAAATATTTTGATGCTTTTACTTAAGTGAAAAATCTGAATACTTCTTCCACTGCTGACAGGAATACTCTGCACAGTATGTGATGTATTTTATATTATAATGAATCTGAATCTTGAATTGTTTTCACACAGTCATCTTTAATTTGAGAGCTCTGTCTAATCTTAATTCTAATTTTTATTTTTATCTATCTGACTCAGCTAAAACAAGATTTCTACAGGGAAATGTGTTATTTTATTCATATTCTGTATTTCACACTTTAACCTGCTGAAGCTGTGAGATGAAAAATCGACTGATTGACCAGAATTGTCCTTCAATGCTCCTTTAACTTCAGCATTAGTGGATGTTTAACGGATGATATTATTCACAACTGACTCCAGAGCGATCTCTCATCCAAACATTCAGAAACTGACAGATTCATTTATTTTCATCTTCCTGCTGAATCTGTCGCTCTCTGTGTTGTAATTCATGTGCAGTGCTCGACGTTATTGGATAGAATATCTTACTTGTCCTGCGTCCACGTGTCCTCACAAACAGGTGACAGCTGGTCCAATGAGAGCGGTCTGTGCTTTAAGGTGTGGCGTCCCTCATGGCTCTGTACTCGGTCCTCTACTTTTCTTCCGTACACTGATCAATAATGGATATTAGAATGAGAAAACATCATCAGTTTATCAGTAGAACCAGATATTTTCTTGTTATAATGGATACTTTACTTTTGTAGTACTGGTACCCTTACTTCATTAAAGAATCTGAATACTTGTCATCAGGGTGTGTGTGGATCAGCGTTAACAGGAGGAGGAAGGACGACTCGCAGCGCTAACAGAGCTGACTGTGCTCGTTTGACAGCACTCATTAATTATCTCATTTTAACACTTATTACCCAGCAGCTGTCAACTTCTATGAGCAACAGGGGGCTGAAAGAACAAAGACTCTGCTGCTGTGGATCTCTGAGAGCCAAGCAAGACTCAAACCCGCGGCTGTCAGACCACAACGGCAGCAAGAAATCTGACTTCAGGTCTGCCAGAAAGTCTGAGCGAATATCAAAGAGGGAAAACTGAACGTCGGCTGAAAAATAAACACAAAGAAGAAGAATGTTGGCGGTTTGTTGATCTGCAGGTTACTTTCATTTAACTGAAGCTTTATGAAGAGCGACGAACGATAACTTCGATATGAAGACGACTGAAAAACTGGAAGAATCATACGAGCACACAAATATCATCACAAGCAAACTGCTTCAAGTTCAACAGTTTAGAAACAAGAGAGACAAAGAAATGTTTGTCCTTTTTCTCGTGAGCGAAGGTGCAGTGTGAACGGGTGAGTTTTCAATGTGAACGGGTGAGTTTTCAATGTGAACGGGTGAGTTTTCAATGTGAACAGGTGAGTTTTCAATGTGAACGGGTGAGTTTTCAGTCTGAACGGGTGAGTTTTCAATGTGAACGGGTGAGTTTTCAATGTGAACGGGTGAGTTTTCAATGTGAACGGGTGAGTTTTCAATGTGAACGGGTGAGTTTTCAGTCTGAACAGGTGAGTTTTCAATGTGAACAGGTGAGTTTTCAGTCTGAACAGGTGAGTTTTCAATGTGAACAGGTGAGTTTTCAATGTGAACAGGTGAGTTTTCAATGTGAACAGGTGAGTTTTCAGTCTGAACAGGTGAGTTTTCAATGTGAACAGGTGAGTTTTCAGTCTGAACAGGTGAGTTTTCAATGTGAACAGGTGAGTTTTCAGTCTGAACAGGTGAGTTTTCAATGTGAACAGGTGAGTTTTCAGTCTGAACAGGTGAGTTTTCAATGTGAACAGGTGAGTTTTCAGTCTGAACAGGTGAGTTTTCAATGTGAACAGGTGAGTTTTCAATGTGAACAGGTGAGTTTTCAGTCTGAACAGGTGAGTTTTCAATGTGAACAGGTGAGTTTTCAATGTGAACAGGTGAGTTTTCAGTCTGAACAGGTGAGTTTTCAATGTGAACAGGTGAGTTTTCAATGTGAACAGGTGAGTTTTCAGTCTGAACAGGTGAGTTTTCAATGTGAACAGGTGAGTTTTCAGTCTGAACAGGTGAGTTTTCAATGTGAACAGGTGAGTTTTCAGTCTGAACAGGTGAGTTTTCAGTTTTCAATTGAGCCTCGTTACGACGGGTCAGCAGGGAGGAGGACTCAGGGACAAAGCTAAACTCTGTTTCTGGTCCTGGTCCTGGTCCTGGTCCTGGTCCTGGTCCTGGTCCTGGTCCTGGTCCAGCAGCAGCTCTGCGGTGTGAACGAGAGGAACTGAATGAACGTAAACCTGCTTCGTCTCGTCAGACAGCGGAAACATTTGAAATAACGTCGCCCTGCTGTTCGACTGGCGCTCTGTAAATCTGTCCTCGTGCTGCTCGGGGACTTTCTGTCACAGAGACGCAGGAAACAAACTGGACTGTTTAGAGGAGGACAAACTCAGGCTAATGACGCTAATTAAAAGCACTTATTAATGAGTGTGTGTTCTGTGGGACGCAGCGGAAAGTCCCAGATGATATTAACTACTATTAATCTACACTAATCAGCCCTGTCACCTGCCAGGACACCTCCCCCCTCGTCCCCTGAACGGGCCCCTCTGTCACAGCCGTTAGCGTGGGGTGCTAATCACGGAGGGCCTCCATATTGTCGTCCCCAGCGAGCAGGTGGTGCTCGTCACAGGCGATGACTGATGACTCTCACGTGCGAGCGAGGCCGCGGGCAGGTTCCACCGAGCGTCGCTGCCTTTAAGTGCTCAAATATGGCTGATTTACATCTGAGGAAACGTGACCTGAAGCTGCAGAGGCTGCGGGGCGCACGCAGACTTTAAAACAAGCACCGATGGCTCTCTTCCAGATTCAATTTAAATATTTTAGGGCAGGTCCGCCCGGCAGCCCGCAGCCACGAATTGTTTAACATTAAAACGCGACATATTTCCTGCGTCCTGTCCGCTCTGTGGCGCCGAGCACGAGCGGCTCCAGCGTTCGGTCTAATGGAGTTTGATCAAAAACTGACTGATGAACAAAATCTACCAAGATTATGAAAATATGTTCACATGAATATTTAAATCCTCTCCTGAATGTCGGAGGAATTTATTTGAATACAAAACGTGTGTTTGAGGATTCAAAGGTTTCCTGTAATTTCCCCTCAGAGTCTCATGTTTTAATATTAGTGGAGGTCAGACATCCACCACAGAAGAAGATCACTGAAATCTGTCTGCTGTATTTCCATCTAATGTGACTGTCTGAGGGAAATATTGTACTTTTCACGTCACTTCATTTATTTGATTGGTTAATTATTTGGCAGATTCATGTGATAAAATGTTTTATAAAATAAAAACCAATAAATTGTGATGTATTATTACTGAGTGAAGCTGCTCAGCAGTACATGAAGTCATTAAAATGAGCCCTGAGCTCTGCAACAATAAAGCGATGAACATATTAATAAATAGAATTCAATAACAGTGTATATTATTCTGAAGTGGGCCATTATGAATAATGAGTACTTGTACTTTTGGAACTTTAAGTACATTTTGATGCAAATACTTCTTTACTTTGATTGAGGTGAAATTTTGAATGCAGGATTTTTTCTACTGCAGTATTAGTACTTTTACTGATGTACATGACCTGCGTACTTCTGCCACCATGAGCGGTCTGCAACCCCTCGTCAGATTTTTGAGAAATTTTCATCATCAATTTGTAATTTGAGCTCAAAACGTCTTGTTTGATGTTAGTCAATGCTGACTGATGCAGCTCAGATGTCTTTCAGGTCCAGGACAGGACGCAGTGTGTCCTCTGTGTGGACCATCGATGCTTCCCTCTCACGCCGCTGTCCTCTGTTTATTCTAATGTGGCCTTACAGCTTAATCTGCTGTTCAAACGGGGTAAAAACAGACCTGGCCGATGCGAGAACAGTCACAGCATCAGATTTCAGTACTGGAGGCAGACGAGGAGCAGAGCCAGGCTGTAATGAAGAGCACTCCCAGCCCACCTCATCGCAGCCAGCCCCTGATCAGCCTCCATCGTCCCTCGCCGTAGCCTCTGACCTGAGGGAAGGAGACCGTGAGGCCGGAGCCAGGCGTCCCGGACCGAGCCAAGCTTTGTTTTCAGTCCACTGACCCTCAGCCGCCTCTCACTTTGAGCTGCAGCCACCTCCTTCTTGTCGCTGCTGTAGCTGAAGGTTTTTCTGTGTCGGGGTTTTAACACTGGAGAGGTGACAGGCTCGTGAGCAGCAGGAGAGGAGAGATAAAGATGAAGAGGTACAATGGGCCTTGTAGCAGCTTGGATTTGTCCCCAGCTCTCTGGCAGCGGGGACACGGGTGGAGACGGTCGTCCTCTGTGCTGCAGCATTATTAGGATGGAGCCTTCCTCCTCTGGGTGTTTGGGTGTGAAAAGCTGTTTTGTTGGAGTAGCGGTGGTATCGGGGCCTGGAGAGGGGTGGGATAATTCTCTGTCGAGGGGTTGGAGTGGGGGTGGGGGGGTCCACGGCTGCCAGACAGCTCGGCTTGTCTGTTAATCTGCGCTCGCTGGGAACGGGAAAGGCTGACGGACACGATGCCAAGAGCGAGCCAGCAGGCTGCAGATGGCAGCACTTCAGCAGCTCACGTCACTGCATGTTCCTCCTCAAGCTCCTCTCCTCTGGAGTAAAGCCTTCCTTAAATTTACTCTCCCGCTTCATTTTTATCAAACAGGTGAAACGAAATGTTTTCGACCAGCGGTGGGATCTGTCCACGCGTGAGCTTTCCTTCATTTTCCCGGTGACAGCAGAAACAAAGAAAACCAGCTGAAAGTGTGACATTAATCTCTGCTCGTCTCTTTATCACGAGCAGCAGAACTGAACTGAAAAAATGACACAAACCTTTATCTGGTTTTATCATCTAAAACTGTGCTTCAGTTATTTCTTCACGTGTTTCATTTAGATTTTTGGGACTGACAGACAGAAGTCAAATAAACCGCTGAGACGTCAAAATCTTATGACTTTATCACCACACACATCGCTGACATGGACGTTTCCACATTATGTCCAACGCTGCTCTTAGGATGAATTCCTTCTGTAAAATCTGCACATGGCAGCTGCAGTACAGACGAGGACGAGGACGACTGTCCAGCATCACATGTTCCAGAGCGACAGAGAGGAGGTCAGGGAGGACAGAGGACCCAACACCTCAGACATGGGAGGACGCTGTCGGACACTATCAGTGAGCAAACATTAATCATCAGAAAGGCTTCGGCGTCGCTCTGGAGGACAATTATAAGTGAAGCATTTGATTTGGAGGACTCGTTAAGATGGAGGCGGGTGATGGAGACAGGAAGCGAACTCTCGGGTGTCCCGTCCACCCAGCAGCTGCTCGGTGATGCTGGAATAATCTCAGTTTGACATTAAAAAACAGAAATCCACCTTCGTCTTGTGGCCGATGACTTCAAACTTGTTTTATTGGCCTCTTCATGTTTGAGCTGCACTGAAGCTTCAGGTTATGAGACCAAACGCAGGATGTCTGTTTTTGTCTCACATCTCAGCAAAGACAGCGTCTGTCCCAGCTGTCCACACAAAGTAAAAACAGTCATCTCATTTTATCAAGTCTAAATCTTTTGATTCTCACTTGTTTCAGTGTCATCTGACGTTTTCCAGGTTTTTTCCATCCATCCAGTGATTATGTGACATTTCTGTATGAAATAATCATATTTGACGATTTCCACCATTGTGGAGCAGCGTGAGGCTCTGAAGGTCGAGGATGATGTAAACGTGGCTGCTGCATGAGAGAAAAGGCTTCTCATTAAAACCTACAGCGAGGCACCAGCAAACCCAGGAGGAGGCCGCTGAGGCTGGAAGCACAGCAGCAGCAGAAGCGGCATGTTGGAGCCTGGAGTCGGACATCTGCTGGGGGGGTTGGTCAACATATGTTTCCACTGCGCTGTCTTCCCACAAAGACAACAATCTGATGTCCCTCCAATTAAAAAAACCTTGAAAATAATGCAGCCTGGAAAAAATAAAACCACAGCTTCCACAGTGTTGATTTCAGGTGTTTAGAGTTTGGATGTGTTTGAGGTGGTGCTGGAAGGAGGAGGAGGAGGAGGAGGAGGAGGAGCAGGAGCAGGAGGAGCAGGAGGAGCAGGAGGAGCAGGAGGAGCAGGAGGAGCAGGAGGCTTGGCTCCAGCTCCGAGGTCGTCCCGTCATCCTGTTTCCACTGACTTTATATTTATAACACCATCAGACTCTCCATCACATCTCCAGCTGTGGAAGAATCCGGACTGGCTGCGTCTCGTCCTCCTGCGTGATGGACGAACTCTGTCCTCTGCTTCAGTCTTCACTTTGTTTTTCTGTTTCTGTGGGATATTAAAATCTGCAGGTTTCATTTCATGCTTTCATCAGTTAATTCTGCCCCAGTTTTACAAATTCAGTTGGTAAATAGCTTCAGCAGGTTTCATCAGTACGGATCAGAGTGAGCTCACGCTGTGACAGAACGACTGTCGTACAGATACTTACTCTATATTTCTATTTCTCACAGTGTTATTTCAGTGTTAAACGTACATCACGGATGGTTTAACGTTTTAAACGAGTGTGTCAGATTTAACTGAAAACAACAGTTGATCAAAACAACGTGAAGAATCAGCAAAAGCACAAATCTGAAAGGTCGTCCGTCCTACTTTAAAGGAATCATTTCAGATTTTGGGAGAAATACAAGGTGTTTCACTACAGAGCTGAAGTGAGGATGTGGTTAGCCTAGCTTAGCATAAGGGTCAAAAATCAAATCAATCATCATCAAAGTGAGAGCTTCATTCTGCATCGATGCCTCTTTGATTTTCATGTGTCATCTCCTCAGAAATGTGAGCCAAGTAGGAGATCTGAGGAGGACTGACGAGCTGAACTCACCTTGAGTCGTTCCTGAAGACCTGAACCTGCAGAGACCTGAATCAAATGAGCTGACCTGTGTTATCTGTACAGATGGAGGACAGAGGGTGGATGATAGCATCCGAGCAGGTCCAGCACCTTTGGGACCTTTTGGGAACAATCAAATTCACGTTAACATCAGTTTTCTATTGTCAGCCTCAACAGCCACATGAATCAACGGCGGCCGCTCGGCCTCGCCGCCGTTAAACTGGTTAGCACGGCGATGTGATTCCCAATGGCAGGAGGCTGCAGCCCACCGAGCCTCGCTGCGGGCCGATCACATTAATTATGCTAAACAGCGGTTAAAGCAGGAGGGGAGGGGGCCGGGCCCCATTGTTTCCCTGAGAACTAAACGAACGGGCCGGTGGACCTCTCAGATCACAGCCCGCGGTCAGCCGTGACGACCCACGAGACGGTCAGAGCTCAGGTCGAGGGTTTAAAACACAGAGCCGGGGGGCAGCGGCATTAGCATGAATCACGGCCTTTGAGGAGGGAGGGGAGTGTTGTGGCACGTTCCAGCTTGTTCCATGAAAGAACATCATGTGAACGATGTGGTTCTGTTGAATTTACATATGAAGCTGCTGCAGGTGAGAGAGGGCGTCCACAGCGCTGGCTGACGGAGACGTAAAGGGAGTTTATTCTCTTTCCATGTGAGAGAGACGAATGACGGAGATAAACGTCCAGTTTTTAACGGCTTAGCCAGCACAAAGAAACCCAAGGAAAGGGACAACAGGAGCGAAATGACCTGGATCAGAGATAAAGAGAATAAAAAGGCAACAAAAGAGGAAAAAGGAAACTGAATTCATCTTTGGCAGCAGGGGAAGTATTCAGATTCAGTCCTGCATTCAAACCTCTCTGAAGTACAAGTATGCAAGTATGATCATTAACTACACAGTAAAACTGCTGATGTGTGAGTAACGTGCTCCTGTCAGAGTGTTTCTCTCTGCTGTCTGTGGATTCATGTTCCTGCTGCGTTCATGTGTTCATTCATGTTCCTGTGCGTTCATGTGTTCATTCATGTTCCTGCTGCGTTCATGTGTTCATTCATATTCCTGTGCGTTCATGTGTTCATTCATGTTCCTGTGCGCTCATGTGTTCATTTCCTGCTGCGTTCATGTGTTCATTTCCTGCTGTAGATGTTTCAGCTCATTGAACTCCTTTATCTCCTTTTGCTGCTTTAATCTTCATCAATGCTTCAGATTCTAGAAGATCATCATGTTACATTCATGCAGAGAGCGTGTGTGCGTGCATGCATGCGTGCGAGCGTGCGTGTGCGTGCGTGCGTGCGTGCGTGCGTGCGTGCGTGCGTGCATGCGTGAAAACGGTTCATCCTCTGAGGAACAGGAACGTGATCAGCACATTTCATTTGAGTGTGTATGTAGAAATGGAAACTGACCTCATGGTGGCGCCACAGGTATGAAAATCATCACGGTTCAGCCTGGAAACATAAACATTCAGGGCAGATTTCCTGGAAATCAGGACCCAAAAATCATGAAGCATGAGGACAAGTTTATGTCAGAGGACACGTATGGCTCGCTCAGCAGGAAGCCCACCACCTGAAGAACGAAAAGAAAAGTCGTGTTAAGGAGAACAGCTACAGTCTTTGATGGGACGTCACTGCTTCGACTTCTGGAGTTCAACTTACGAGTGAATGAACGTGAGAATATGATAAAAATGAGCTGAAACAGTAAAATCCAGAGAACAGTGAGAGAGCTCACCTTCAATCCCCACATTGTCCTTTGTGTCCCCGTCCTCCTCCCTCCTCCTGTAGTCCCCCTCCTCGATTTTTCCTCCCAGCGTCTCATTTTTCTTTCAGCACTTTATCGGGCTGGCACGGCCCTCGCGTCGGGATCTCCTATAGTGACCATTTTCAATTAATGTCTTCATTCATCAGCAGGGAGCAGCCTAATTCTGGAAGGAGCGGCTCCTCTGAGCGGGAGGCGAGCTCACGGCCTCGTTCTGCTGCATCTTTCACGTTCATCACATACACAGAGCCAACTTCACCACATCAATGAGTCAGAGTCTGTCTGCAGGTTTGACTTTCAGTTCAACATTTATCGATAAAACACTCGAGAGTGAGGCAGCGACGTGCTAACAGGCTGCAGCAGA
>NC_092059.1:986458-1116458 GCF_039877785.1 Chaetodon trifascialis | reverse complement strand
CGGCTCGTAGCAGCCGCCTCTTTTGGCCTCATGAACCACTCAAACCAACAGATTTGTGTCACGCTGATGAAAACTTGCTGCATCATCGCTTCTGTTTGGTTTTCCATGGACAGTTACGATGTCCAGGCCTGTCTGTAGAAGTCGTGTACAGACAGTTTGTCTTTCTGCACAGAGGGAAAATACTTTAAAATGATGATCTGAAATGTTTCTGTCACAGCTGTCCCACAGAACAGAGTGTCTCTGAAGATATTAATTTAACCTTTCAGGAAAGGAATCTCTAAAGCTGCAGAACAAATATAACAAATCAGCTTAAAGAAGCTGCACGTGTTTTCATTTTATTGCACAGACACAAAAGACAGATGCAGAGTGTTTATGTGACGTCTCTGAAAGTTCAAATGCACTGAAGTCAAACGGCTTCTCAGCTTCATCTCTGAACTTCACAAGCTCTCTGTTCGCGTGTGTTAGTGTGTGTCTTAATGTGTGTGTTGTGTGTTGGTGTTTTGGCGTGTATGTTGTTGTGTGTTAGTGAGTGTTAGCATGTCTTTATGTGTATGTTAGTGTATATTCATCTGTGTTGGTGTGTGTTGGCGTCTCTTGGTGTGTGTTGCCATTTTAGCATGTGTTGCTGTGTGTTGGTGTTTTAGCGTGTGTGTTGCTGTGTGTTGGCGTCTCTTAGTGTGTGTGTTAGCGTCTCTTAGTGTGTGTGTTGCCGTTTTAGCATGTGTGTTGCTGTGTGTTGGCGTTTGGCTCTGACAGCAGAGGAACTCTGCCGTTCTGGTGGGGAGGGGGTGGGTGGAGGAGGGGGTGTGAGTGTTTTGAGGGTGGGGGCCTGTCAGTGTGTGGGAGGGACCTGGCTGTCACAGGACATGAGGATGACAGGCTTGGCTGCCACTCACGGCCACTCTTCCTGATGGGCTGTGATGTGCCAGGATGGACGTCAGCACAGCCGGGGTCTCTCTGGCTACCGGCCCCTCCTGTCCGCTCCAATGCCAACACAAACTGCACAATATCATGTTTTAGGGGAGGAACGCGGCGCTGCTGGCATCGGGCGTCTGCCTCCGTGTCATTTGGCTGCAGCTCCGGTGTCTTCGGGGCCTGTTTGGAGGGAACGCACCGCCTCTGTGTGTTTTTATCAGGAAAAAGCGCCGAACAAATCAGACCAAAACTTTAGCGTTCGGTGCCAACGTGACCGTCAGGCCTCAGCCGGCGGGATTGATGAGTGCCTTCTGATAATCCATTAAGACACAGCTAAAGGTCGCAGGGTATAAATAGCCTTCAAGGGCACCATGTGAGAGATAACACTGAGGAGGACACACATGAAAGTCCTCATTAATCTGCAGCGTGGAGGTGTTTGTTATGAAACGTTTTTGTCAGGTGGTTTGTCAGGATGCACGAGGGGTGGACAAAATAACAGCAACATGTTAATTTTCTTGCCCGTGGCCTCATTTAAAGTTCCCAAATTTGATACCACAAATCCAGAAATGAGAAAGTTTTCAAGTTGTCTCATGAATCTGGTTCTCACTTTTCAGTGGTGTTATATAAAAACAGACATGTTTCAGTTTTATCAAGTCAGATTATCAGTGTTAGAAAGCAACAGTGACCCTGTTTGAGCAGTTAAAGGGCTAAACCAGCTAACCAGTGGTTCTGCTGCATTAATCCACTTATTGTGCTAAATGTCGTGTGTACTCACAGTCCTGCAGCTGTGGTTTACAAATACTTCCTGTTCTGTTCTGAGCTTCTTGTGGATTCTATTCATAAAATATGAACGTCTGTTGAGATTATTTAGCGTGTGTCGGCGCTTAAACTCCATAAGCACACAGCAATAACTGTTCACCATCAGCTCAGACTTGATGTTCACTGTGATGGATTCGACAACTCAAGTAAGAAATCGGCACCTTTAAAAATGATCATCAGAAATATAAAGTCTCTGAAACGACTCAGTGTGATCTCTGAAGCTGCTTAGTGTCAAAGTGTTGTTGGTTCTGGTCGATTCAACATGTTTCGAGGCTGTAGTGTGTGTGATGTTGTTTTCATGTTCATTGTCATATTGTAAGGTGTTCATGTTATTTTGTCCATCCCTCTATGTTTTGGTATTCAAGCACAATAAGTAATACTTCTTATTTCCATTAAATGAGCTTTGTTTTATGTCTTTAAAGCCACAAAAAAATACCTTGGATGTGGTCAAAAACCACCAAATCTAAACGCAGAATTAGAGGAATTAGAATGATAAACATGAGTGTGTGTCACGTGTCTGTGAGCCACCGTTTAACAGTTGGTTTGAAGATGTTTGCTTCGAACTGTGACAGGAGTGTTTTATCGCTGCAGTTGGACGGAGGACGCTGAAGAGCAGCAGATGAGTGTTCAGACTGTCGTGCAGCTGGTTGATAAATGAGTGTTTCTGAGTGATTGTGAACGAGAAAAAAGCCAAACAAGCTCCGAACACGGCGAGCAGAGCGAGCGCGAGCCGAGCTTCACAACCACGTCCAAGCTCACCGACGAGCAGGCTGACCCAACATGTTGGCTCTGAGTGACAGAGAGGCAGATGGTGCTCATGGCGAATGCTCAAAACGCTGCACACACACACACACACACACACACACACTCTGGTCCATGTTGCCTGCCAGGGGCCTCTGGGCTCTGTGGCTGCCTCTACATTCACCATCCAATATGTTTGGACAACACACACACACACACACACACACACACACACACACACACACACACACACACACACACACACACACACACACACACACACACACACACACACACACACACACTCTCAGCAGCTGCTTGTACAGTGGAGGTGTCAGCTCTGTTGAATGGAGACTCTCCAGCAGCATATATTAACCTCGATGGTCCACTTTATTCCACAGAGTCTCTGCAGTGACAGACTGTTTCTCCTCAGCGCTCCTATTGGACCAGCACTGCATTTACTTTACTCCTGGTCTCTGATTGGCTGTCAGGTGTCTGTTGGTGACATGGCATGGTTCTGGTCAGCCATCCTAAATCAGTCAGCAAGGTGATAAAATGCAGGTAACCACAGCATCGGTTCTTGATGCTGTGAGGTCAGTTAATTCAAGGGCCCCTTGAATTCCCACACAAATCATTTGAGTTCTTCAAGGACCCCCAACCCCTCACAAAGACCCCGGGAGCCTCCTCATTGACAATCTAAGCCTTCACTGGACCTCTGGTACCTTCTCAAGGACTTTGCAACCCCTCCATGACTCCAGGGTTACCTTCAAGGACCCCTGAAACACTATGAAGGACCATTTTAGCCTGCTCAAAGATATCTTTATGGTACTTTCTGGAAGGACCCTCCAATGAACTCCAGGAACATCAAGGACCACTCAAAACCCCAGCAAGGAGCCCTGAAACATCCTCAAGGAAAATTTAAGTCTCCTCGAGAACCTCTGGTTCCTCCTCAAGGATTCCCCAAATAAACCTCCTCAGTGACTCAAGAACCCTCTTCAAGGAGGACCCTAAATGAACAGACCATATTTAACATTTATTTCTTTTTTCATTTTTCAAAGTACTGTATTGAAAAGTTTCTGTTTTCTTGGTGTCACAACCAAAACACTCGTATCGGCACCACGATGAGTCCAGTGTTTAAACCCAGTCAGATTCCTCGTGTGTGCAGACGTACTTAGCCGCTAAAGTCAATTCAGATTCTGATTCTGACTTAAACGTCAGATTGAAGCAAGCGTTTGATGAATTGGTTAATTATTTTCCGCTGCCTCTGCTGTCGTGTTTGAGCTATGGATGCAGTTTGAGCGCAGAGCGTCTGCAGCTGACTGACGTGTTTTCCTCCTCACCATCTCTGCTGGAGAACAATGAAGTCATTATTGCTCTGATTTGTTTGCTCAGTGAACCAGATGTCTGGATGATCTGCAGGGTGTTTCTAATCGTCAGAGCGCGTGTCCAGCAGGTCCTTATTACTGTCCTCATGCTGCGTTCAGGGCACATGGGAAAGATCTGCAGGCTACACTGGAGCATCTCTTTAGCTGAAGGTTCAGGAAATAACAAGATCTTTAGCATCTTATTGGCCTCGTGAGACCAGCACAGTTTTTCATTGGTGCTGTTTCTTGTTTTGTCTCTTAGTTTCCGGTTATTTCAGCTCTAAAAGGTCAAGTTCCTGCTCGGTTCACACAGCTGGCTACACATTTCTCAAAGCTGGGAACACATGTCCACACTTTAGAGGTCATGTGATCTGACATCACCACACCAACAACAGATATTGGATTAAAAGACGATCTTAGATGAGTGTCATTCAGCACTAATCAGAGTTTTGTAGCAGCAGCTCAGTGTTTCCATGTTTGAGTTCATCATGCTTCAGCTTCAGCTATTGTTATTCACATTCTTCACAAACGACCACTAAACCAGATGATTTTTACTTTGTTGGTCTGGAATCAGCATTATTAGTATGAACTAAAGCATATTTTCACCAATTAACTAACAGAATATACATTTTATTGATAATAGAATTTGGAATATTTAGCTTGTTCCACAGAAACTGGACTGTGTGTCTCAGTGGAACCAGAACCAAGTCTGTGTTTGTTATCACATATCACATATTTTCATATAATATAATATCATCAAGGGCTGCACGGTGGCGCAGCAGGTAGTGCGGGTGCCTCACAGCAAGAAGGTTGCCGGTTCGATCCCCGGGTCAGGCGGGGCCTTTCTGTGTGAAGTTTGCATGTTCTTCCCGTGCATGTGTGGGTTCTCTCCGGGTACTCTGGCTTCCTCCCACAGACCAAAAACATGCTCATTAGGTTAATTGATGACTCTAAATTGTCCGTAGGTGTGAGTGTGAGTGTGAATGTTTGTCTGTCTTTGCATGTGGCCCTGCAATCGGCTGGCGACCGGTTCAGGGTGTACCCCGCCTCTCGCCCATTGTAGCTGGGATAGGCTCCAGCCCCCCGCAACCCCGAAAGGGATAGGCGGTATAGATAATGGATGGATGGATAATATTATCAACACTTAAAGCCTAAAGAAAGCAGACACACCGACGCATCCTGACCATCACCTTGACTGCTGTGAACCAACACGAGCAGCTGATCCTGGTGCAGTGCAGTAAGTCAGTGTTTGTCAAAGTGCTGCAGAACGTCTCTCTTCAGGCTGGATGTTAGAAAACTGATCAGATGTTTGAAATGTCGACACGAGCTGATCACAGCACAGATCAAACATGTTCCTGCTTCCTGCACAGACAGGGAGTTAAAAATAAGAGGATCAGATCACTTTCTTTTTGCTCAAATAAGAGCAATAATGAAATATTTTTCTCATTGTCACTAATTTATTGTCACTATTATGACCTCAGCAGCCAGTGGAGACTGAGGAACGCCTGTAGGCTCTGTGGTGAGAAGTACGTGGACCGCCTTGGTCCTAAACCTCTGGCTGTTCTTCCTGCTTTGGGCCCTTCAGCTCAAATGAAGGCGTCTTATTGCTGCAGCATGAAATATTTCAGACCAGTTGTTTCCAAACTTTTTGGTTGTGGACCTTTAAAGCAACAGCAAAAATGTAAAACTTTCCAATATGTCACAAAAAAAAACATTGCAGATGACAGAACAATGAACCTGATTTTTTCGAGGCTTAATTTGGGGTTTTCTCTTCCCGCCCAGCTAATAATTTCATGTCCCCTCAGGTTCATCTTGGAGCCTGCTGCGATGGTTTTTCCCTTTTCTGTCTCAACATGATGTCGCTCTGTGTACAAACCTGAAAGATGACCTGGACCACTGACCGTGAGTCAGTCCTGATCACCAGCGTCAGCGCTGGACCTCAGTGATGCTCTGACTTGTCTCAGTTTACTGTGTGTGGTTGATCCTCACAGGCTGTGCTTAATGTGAACGTACAGATGAAGATCAGGCTTCACTGGGCTGTCAATGAGGAGATTGTACCACAACCTGAGACTCAAGAAAACACGTCTGACAGGTTAAACAGCTGTGCTTCAGTCCAGTGAATCAGTCAATCTCTGATCTCATTCACTTTTGACAGAGTGTCAGGTGGTCCTGATTCCTCACCGGCCGTCAGAGAGTAAACGCTTCCTGTAGTGGATTTCAAAGCCGTTTGGCCTATTTACACTTCATGCTGAGTACAGTGTATACATTGACAGCAGCAGAAGTGAAGGAGGATATGTGGTATTTGTTTCTCCCTCTGCTGTCTCAACCACCTGGAACACAAAGGCATCTGACAGCAATCAGGACGAGGAAAAATGCATGAAAACAAACACTCTTGTTTGGAGCGCAGGCTTCCTGGCTTTTGTCAAATGCTCCGTTTGAGCGAACCTCTAATGTTCTGCAAGTGCAGATGCACCAGAGCTAAACATTTAAAATGAGGGGGAAGAACAACACGAGAATACACAGGAGACGACGAGAACAAGATCTTTTGGACAGAATGTGGAGGAGGAGAACGGGAAAAGACAAAGGGGTCATTTAATATGGCTGATGTGGTGACTGTGGCAGTGGAAGGACAGCTGGCAAACCGTCCATGTTAATGTGTCTTCATATGGACAGTTTGGCTTCACTGAGCTTCAGCGGGACAGCCAGGCGGGCGGGTGGGTGGGTGGATGGATGGGAGGGTGGGTGGTGCAGTGCTGGGTGGCAGGGTGCTGCTGCTGCTGCTGCTGCTGCTGCTGCTGCTGCTGCTGCTGCTGCTGCTGCTGCGATGCCCAGGGGCGCCGACGTGCTCCACAAAGAGGGCAAAGGGAAAACAGATGTTGACAATCAGGTCTTTTCTTCTCTGTCCGGTTGGCGAGAGGAAGGAAGTAAATGCTCATATTTGGCTAACTTATTGGATTTTGGGGATAAATTGGAGAAATGTGTCGAGCTCGTTCTGCTGCAGCGGTTTAGATGACTGAAGCGTCAACGTGCTGACAGCAGTTTGTCGACACGAAGAGTTTTTACAAGCTCCTCGGTCACACTGCACACATTCAGAAAATTCATTTATCACTGTAAGAATTCATTCAACTATCAAGCATTTGTAATTTCAACATTTTCAACTTGTTTTTTTGTTCTTTATTTGTTAATAATTCATGAAACTGTATCAGCACTGAATATTTCAGCTTCTCCATCTCTTGTAAACTTGACTTTTTCCTGCAGTAAAAAATGTGCAGAGACTGAAATAATGACGTTCACGGCTGAATCAACGATCAGTTTGTGTGAACTTTATTAAGCTTCGTATGCACCATGTGAGCACAACATAAACAGAAGGAATAACGGCCCTGAAAGGGAGACTTTGACTGAGGGCCCCTCTGCATGAGCGGGGCATCCAGATGAGGTAACAGTGCAGGTTTCACATTAACGTCCTTTTCCTTTCCCCTCATAATATGCTTTTGTGATTCTTACAGCACTTGCAGCTAATTACCACAAAATAATTAGTCTTCACTGCTCTGTTCCTAATATTTTAAGACATGAATTATATATATATATATATATATATATATATATATATATATATTTTTTTTTTTTTTTTTTTTTCTCTCAAATTAAGGCTTAAAATATTTTTAAAAAATAAAGTAAAATAGGAATCAGTGCAGGAATCAGCGCTCTCACAAGTATTTACACCTGTTTTCATGTTCATGGTTTCAAATGTATGATTGCTTTTTCATGTGATGATTCATTATTTTAATGAAGCGTGTTCACATGTAGGAAACCAGAAATTTACATGAAACTGAATGAAACTCATGTAAATGAAGCTCATCTTTATCTCCCATCTGACTGAATCCCAGTTAACTGCACAGGGGTGTAAACACAGATTTGGAGCTCACGTTCGTTCTTTGTGTTTTTTGTTTTCCGCAGCAGGATCCAGACTGAAACAGCAGGAGGAGTCAGCCTCAGTGCGGGAGCAGGTGAGTGGAAACCTGCAGGAGAATCAGAGGCATCCAAAGAAAATCTAAACATCTGCCTTGATTTCAGTCAACTGTCCTCTGCAAGACAAAATAGTAGCTCCATAAAACCCAGAAACACAACACTGCCTCCTGCTGGGGTCTGAATTAATGACCGGCTTCTGGAGCAGCATTTTCAGTGTGCGGCACACGTGTGTGGGATATACACACACACGACGTTGATTTCACACATGGGGTGATCACACACTGACAGGTAAGTGTGTCTCCTCATATTTAAAGTCCATGTCCACACACATGTGTCCAAAATCCCTCGTTTTCTGCTGTTTCCTGCTGAATATTCTCATCATGCCATTTATTTATCAAATACTACATTACGTTTAATTTGTCTTCCTCTGTTCAACGACATAAACTTTGTGACAAGCTTCAGTCGTCCAAAAAATATTCCTAAATGTCCCAAATCTGTCCTTTTAGAGCTCACTGGAGAAACACACCGAGTGTTCATCATGTAGAAATACTGATTCATGACATTCACTCAAAGGCAGCTCTTCAGTTCACACAGCAGCATTAAAAATACACAGACGTCAGCGTCTCACTGAAGGTTTTATTTGTTCCTTTTGTATTTGCAAGAAATGAAAGTACATGGAGGGGACTGCTGACCCTAACCCTGTTTTAAAATGAAAGACATTTCGATGAGTATCAGGAAATTTCTGATCAATCAGGTCAATGTAAATATTTATTTCTGTGACAGTTAAAATGTGCCCACACTGTTAACAGATCATCATCAGCAGACGTGTCATATGTCCTCAATGTAGTATTGAGCAATATGTTTGATTTACGCTGAGTAAAATATTAAGTGACCCACTAAAAATAACTAATAACTAACGCAAACACCGCTACGGAGTCCCTGAAGGGTCCTTTTCTTGGTCATTTCTGTTGCCTCACAATATATTTACTCATTAAGAAGTTTTGTTGGTCCGATCATCTCTAATAAACAGTCCCTTATGGAAACGGCAGAGGGGCGTTTATTGCTCTTCGCTCCGTTCACAGAGCCGAGCCGTGACGCAGAGCAGCCGCTGACGGCGCGCGCTGCGCGGCTGCTCTGAGCGCGTGACGCCGTGGCGGAGCCGGTGGTTCCTGCTCAGACTGCGGCTGCGTTGAGTGAGGAAAGTGGAACATGAAGCATCTCAAAAGAAACATGTTTTCCTCAAGGACCGTCGTTTTTCATGTGAGTGTACAATGATTTATTAAATACTGTTATATACGCGCTCTCTGGTTCAGTTATGTTATGTTAGCAATGTTTAACGGTTCTGTTAGCTAGCAAGTTCACTCGTTTTTAGCTAACTTCAGTTTTCATTTAGCACCAAAAAAGGCTCCAAACTGACGAATATGTTCTTTAAGCTGATAAAACATTTAAGTTCAGGTTAGCTAACAGTTCATTTGTCATTTTAAACAACATATTTTAGGTTAGCCAATGGCTTGTCGTCGTCATTTAAGGCTAAACAGTTGAACCTAGCTTATATTAGCCGATTTTATCTGTTAATGCTAAAAGGTTCAGATCATGTTGGCTAACAGATAATTAGTCTGTTCGAACTGTGAAGTTCAGTTTAGCAGACAGATCTATGTTCAGTAGTAGCTGTTTAATGTTAGTTTCTTTTGCATTTAAAATGATGCTAATTTTAGCAGCTAAATCGTTTAATTTCAGCCAAATTACAGAAGTGTGGCTGTTAGGATATTCCACATCACATGATCACAGACTGCACTAGCTGCAGAAAGTCAGTGGGTGGAAATGCACATTAAATTAATTGAATTTCAATATTAAAATCACCCAAATTCTGTTTTTCCAATCGACCCTACATCAGACTTATTAAAACCATCTCACATCACGTTATTAGCATCCTCAGGCTGTCAACACTTTGAAACGTCAGTAAGAAACAGACTGAAAGTACAAATGATGATAAAAAATAAGTACAGAAACACTCAGGTCAACAGCTTGATTTCCTCTCTGGGTTTCATCTCCTGATGGGACACAGTCTGTGAGACATGTGGACATGATGAAAGAGGACATCAGGCTGTTGTCTGGAAGCTTCTGCTCGGCTACAGGTTGAACTCTGAAGCACCTTTACGTGGTTTGGCATCAGTGCCGTTCACTGGAAAAAACAATCGCTCGAGTGGTGCAGTTCGGTCCTTCAGGCGATCATGTGCAGACGGCCTTACTTTCCAGATTTTCAGGAGAAGCCCCCCCTCCTACTCCTCACCTCCTGGCCTGGTGTACCTTACCCCCCAACAACCCAAATGTCCCACCGTATCTCCGGCTGAATCGCATTCCTCCGTTTGACGGCCACAATGGGAGAACTGTTTGATGGCGGCTCTGCTCTGGTTCAGGTATTCCCCCTCTGATTAGGAACCTGAGCTTCACAGACCCCCCGCGCCTCCCTCTGAGCCCTTTATTACCCGTTCACCCCCCCAGCTCCGGCACGGACAGACAGTGGAATGATCTTACAGGTTAAAGCACATGTTTGTGGATGTGCGACATGATGGGACGCCGCCGCTTCGCCGAGCCTCGCTGCTTTTATCTGTCCTGGAAAAAAGACAAACACATGTCACACGTGCACCGTGAAAACCTCATAACTCCAGTTCTGGTTTCAAAGATCTGTGTGGACAGAAAACAGTTAACCTCAAGTTTGCTAATGAAAGCCTTTCAGCCCTCAGTGAGCAAAACCTTCATCTGCAAAGCTGCGCTGCGTTTCCAAAGACAACCGGCTGCAAATGAACCCTTTTTATTTCATCTACGCCTCCCACCGCTCGTCCTCGGACATTTTAAAGGAAGACATGTGAAGGAGGACAGAATGCAAAGGAAACCCCATGTCTATCTATCTAAATCTAAAAGAAAATGCTGTTATATGTTCAGTTTACATTTTGTGTTCACTGTACTACAGCATACAAATGCGCATATTATGAATATCTCATTTAAAGCTTTGTGAAATAGCGTAACCTCTGAAATCATCACTTTATTAATGTTAAATCAGGAAAAAAATGTCCATAAATATTTTCCACTATATCAACTACACTCCTGACACATATAGAGACAAATACACATAGAAACATATTTGTTAAAAATTAAAACCCTAGACATGAACATTTTCTAGATACCTGAATGCATCATTTCACACGTGTTTCACACGTTACTTCTGTTAAAAGCTGCAGGAGGAAACGTTCATCACATTTTACTGACGAAGGTTTTGTAGTTAAGGGCCTGTGCAGGAGTTCATGCTCCTCTTACCCAACATGCACACTGACCTGACATGAGTTGTAAAAGTGGACCCACTGCACAATGAGGACTTTGAGGACTTTTTAAATGGGTTGAAAAGTTCTCAAATTTCAATTTCAAAATAATATACAGACAAAAAAAATGTTGTTTTGACTCATATCAGTATTCTTTTGTAACTAACTACATGTACCCAAGTGTTGTACAGTTTTAGGTACTTATACTTTACTTCAATGCGTCCAAGTTAAGCTACTTTAGAGTCCTCCACCACATTTGAATGAAACATGGGCTGTGAGGCGTCTCCTGGTTGGTGTCTGTCCCTCTGCAGGACAATACTGTTTCCTCTGTGACCGCTGACCTTCTGGAAAAGGTCACAGAACATCAAGACCAATATTTTCAAATTATTAGTCAGATTTAAATTTATTGTGTTCAGATCATGGTTACTTGTTACAGAGCACAAACAGCATAAAAAAACAAAAAGAATGACTGAAAACAGATTTAGAGCATTTTCTCTAAAATGGCGCCTTTAACTGATCTGATTTTATTAAAAAAATCTGTTTAGATGGACGGTTTGAAGAGCTCTTTGATAAGTCTTATTAAAGAGGTTTATCTGAGCCAAGAGGAGCAGCTCGTCTTAAAAACAGTAAAGAAAAGCCCTTTAGACAAACCTCCTTATTATAACGTGTTTCCAAATATTATCTGACAGCTATACGGACATAAATACACACTTTATAGATTTATAAAGCCGTTAAGTAACTCCATCTCCACCAGCCACAGGGTTAAAATGTTGTGTGTGTGTGTGTGTGTGGACGTCCTCTGTTATCTAATCATGTCAGACTAACAGGAGCCCTGAGTGCTTTAATTTTGGATATTTTTAAATGTTTGAGGACTGTCACATTCTGTAGTATTGTTCCTTTGAAAGAAGTATTTTTTACAGGTGTGTTGCTCCTCTTCCTCCTGCACACAGAGCTGTAGAGTGTAAGGTGAAGGGAAAGCAGACTTACTGATGGATCAGTGTGATGCTTTTCAGGCGGCGGCGGCGGCGGCGGCAGCGTCCTCTCTGCACGGAGCATGAGCAGCGAGCGGCACAGGTCCGGCTTCCACAGGATCCTTCGGTCTGGAGGTATTTATGCCAAAACACGAGTTTTCTGCTGAAGGAGGGATGGAGGGGTGAGGATGGGGGATTCGGGGGAGAAAGGGGGAGGAAGGATGGAAACCCAAAACAAAACATAGCATGATAGTCTGTAAGCAGTTCCATGTGTCGGAGGGCTGATCGCCCGTGGAGCTGCAGCCCTCTGCCCTCTCTCTCTCTCTCTCTCTCTCTCTGTACCTGCCTCGTCCCTTTAAAGTGACCATTAAAAAGCGGTGGAAGTTGTTTGGAGTCAGTTCAGTTCAGTTTGGCTCGGGCTGCTCCACTTCCTCAGCTCCTGGTGATGATGATGATGATGATGGTGATAATGAAGAACAAGCCCTAATTATACCCGAGGAGGAAAAAAAAGAGTGAGAAGCGACCCGAGGTGCACGGCGATGCGGAAAAAGGCTCATCATTCTGCTTGGCTGTGTGTGTGTGTGTGTGTGCGCGCGTGTGCGTGTGTGTAAGGGGGTGTGTGTTTTCCCTCTCTGAGCAGATGACTGCCGCTCACCTTGCCACGGGGTCTGCATGAGATTGGTTCATTGTCAAGGAGCTTTTTTTTTTTTTTTTACCCATGATTCCATATGGTATGGAGCGGGCTACATGTTGCCCAACATGCCAGTGCAAATGTTTTCTCAATTAGGTGTCTTATCTCCGGTGAGCGCACTCGCATCAGATGAAGCTTGCTGACAGCGTAATGGCAGGGAAAACCTCGGAAGGCTCCATCAAATGGCAGCTCTGCTACGACATCTCAGCCAGGACCTGGTGGATGGTGAGTTGGCTCAACATTTTCTTTTCTTTTCTTTCTTTCTTTCTTTCTTTCTTTCTTTCTCCTCCTTCCTCCCTTTTTCTTCAACCAAAAGAAGAACCTTCCCTCCTATTCTCTTCCTCCTTCTCGTGGCGGAGCTCAGAAACTCCACACCACAGGGCAGCTTGTGTTTTATTTCCAAAAAGCTCCTGGATTTGTGACCCGCTCGGACTGTTTATTGTTTTTATCTGTCGGCGTCCCGTCCTCGCCGCCCCCTCGCTGGCTCCCCTCTCTTGTCTCCGCGGCGTCCCGTTAGCGGACGGGTGCCAGCTCAGGTCTGCGGCCGTGGCCGGGGGTTTGTTCCTCCCTTCTGCTGTCGTGACGCTGAAGCTCCTCTTGTCATCCTTCGCTCGCTCCCCCTCTTGTTCCGTCTAATTAAGGGGAAACTTGTGTGAAAACACACAGAAAGTCCTGCTTTGTTTCTGTTCGCTCTCCGAGAAAGAGCTGAACATCGCGCTCGGCTCCTGAGCTCTGACACATTACCGCCGCTGTGGCTGTCTCATCGCACCAGGGAACAAACACCCCACCTCCCTCGCTCTCACCCATCTCAGCGGCGGTGTCCCGGGACGCGCCGGGGCTCCGGCTGCAGCGCCGGGGCCACATTTAGCAGCTTGTCGTGGTCAGCGAGGCCAGCCGACCTTTGACACCCCCGTCACTGCTGCCGTGGCTGTGAGAATGGAGGGGGGGCGAGGTCCGAGCGGGGAGAAGCTGGCAGACGGACGGGGGTCGAGGGGAGTTTGGTGACTCCGCTGAGAGACGGGGAGGGGGTCGGGGGAGTTTTGGTGCTTCACAATAGTCTATTGTGGCCGGCTCGTCCAAATGAGCCAGAGACATGAAAGAGCCCAGAGTTCATTAGAGGACAGCTCATTATTTCTGTCAGCGTTACTTTTAAGACTATATGAGCGCCGTCAGCTCGGCGTGGACTCACGGCGCGGACAGTTTTGGTGGACGGACGCAGACTTTTGGTGCTGCAGGTTGTCTCTCCTCCAGCCTGAATACAAAGAGTGTGTTGCCAAATAGACAAAGGCGGCTTTATCCTCTCCGTAACAGGACCGTGAACTTTGTGAATTCCTCTCGGTCAAAGCAAAACCACCCTAAACACACACACACACACACACACACACACACACACACACACACACACACACAGGGACACACACACACTCCCAGGGACACACACTTTCACTGTCCAGCCCACCAGCAGCAGGACGGCGGCGGCGGCCGTGGATGTTGATGGGAGCTTTTCTGCTCAGGGTCCGAAAGAGTGTGTGTGTGTGTGTGTGTGTGTGTGTGTGTGTGTGTGTGTGTGTGTGTGTGTGTGTGTGTGTGTGTGGCCTGGTTGGTGGGAGGGAGAGTTTTGTTTTCCTGTGTGTGTGTGTGTGTGTGTGTGTGTGTGTGTGTGTGTGTGTGTGTGTGTGTGTGTGTGTGTGTGTGTGTGTGTGTGTGTGTGTGTGTGTGTGTGAACGTGCAGCCGGTCCGGCTGTAGGAGGATTTTATTTTGGAAGTGTTTGTTTGCTGATTTTCTTCCTTTCAAAGCTTTTTTTTTTGAGGGATTTTGTGTTGAGTGTGTGATGGTCAGCAGTGTGAGTGTGCTCAGTTATTGTCTGTGTGTTTGTGTTGTGTTTGTGTTGTTTTTGCTGTCTTTGTGCTGTGCTGAAACGATTGTTTGCTGATGTGAATCTTTTGGAGACATTTCCCGGTGGTTACGTCTTTTCTGCCTTTTTGTCTTTTTGTGTAATAATTGAAGACGTCTCCGTGAACATGGCGTCTGTTGTCCTACTGAATTTTGTTGTTGTGTGGACTTTGTTGTCGTAAACTTAATTTCATTGCTCACATTATGTGACAGAGACGTCAAACTGGACATAAATCAAATGAACCTGCTGCACTGATGATTTTATCATCACAATTTCAACTTTAACTTTAAAGTCTTTTAGCTCAGCAATCAGTTTTTAATGTTAAATGAAATACACCACAATTAAGAAAATTATACTCTTTTTAAAAAGGTATTAATAATTAGATTTGTGTATATAAGATTATGGATTAAAAATGTCCCTTTGTCTCAGGGTGTCTCTGTTGAATCGTCTGATCTGACTGAATTTTATTGTTTAGATTATTTGTACTTTTAGTATTTGTAGTGACAAAATTATGCACTTTCTTCATGAAATACAAATAAAATCCTGCAATGCTGCACCAAAAAAAATACTCTAATATTGAAAATATAATCAGATTTAAGGATTGGAATATGACCGTAAAATTCAGATTTTTTTTAAAGTAAAAAGTAAAATTTAGCATTTCTTTTCCTTTCACATTATTTAAATGAATTAGTATTTTTCTTCAGACTGTAGGAAGCACCAGGTCTCTGTGCACTAAAGACAGTCAGACTAAATTTAAAAAATCTTTTCTCTCCTTTGAAAATCAAACATTTTATCAGTAAAATCCAAACATGACGTGAAGCGTTTTGTAAATGTTATTGAGACGTCGGTGACGCTCGGCTGCTAAACGGTCGTAGCGGGTAATTAGTCGGACATGAATCCGTCGGTGTCAGAGAGAAAAGGTTAAAGTGGCTGAAAGCACAAAGAGGATTATCTGCTTCAAATTTAAAAAGCAGCTGTGATGATCCACATGATTTCTGTCGGGTCGTTTCAAGGAAACAGATCAGTTTTTAATTCAGTGTTAAAATGGATTTTAGTTTTTTAATCTCAGTTATGTTTAAAGGTTTTATAATTCCACAAACGGCTGTTTGATGCTTCAGTTTGTTGTCCTCAGTTAATATATTAATATTAATAATGTCACAGGAATCTTTTAAATTCAGCCTCATTTTATATTTAAAGCCATGTTTTTAAATATCATTAAAAATATTTAAAGAGTTTCATTCTTTCACTTTATTTGCATCATAAACTTCATTTTCTCTGCGCTGTTATTTTGAAAAGCGGCTCACACAGAAATGATGGACTGTGTATAAAAGCCAGGCGTGAACGTGTGTTTCATTGCGCCCAGGTGATCCACATTTCACGTTTTATGGATAAATTTCATCCCAAAATCCAAATGTTTTTCATTTCTGCCTCCTCTCGCTCGGTTTTTGTTTTTAACATTTCATTATCCGTCTGTTGTGTTTATGTCAACAGATCTTAACATTTACATTCCTCAGTGTTTTCCTGCCTCTCTGCATCATTACACATCCAGTACAATTATATTAAAATGAATCACATTATAATCCTGCTTGAATCGTTGCCAGTTTGCGTACGTCGAGTCCTGCAGACTTACAGTGAACGGCTGTGAAACCAGCTTCCACACCGACGACTCTGAGCTACAGCAAACACACTCCAGTGGTGTCAGAGCTTATTAATATTAACATTTAATGTAATGGTGTGAAGTGAGAGAGCTCCACAGAGCGACTTCAAAACACTGAACAACAAGCAGAGGAGCAGAAAAATGAATCAGACTGACGAGCAGATCAGGACCCCGAGATCGGATTAGATTTAAAGATTGGAATTTATGTTTTTATCTTTCTGATTACAAATAAAACACAAGCAGGGTCAAGCAACGCAGCACGAAACAGGCAGCAATTCATTTTAAACCCTGACGACCGTTAATGTGGAACAATTAAAACGGCTGAAGAAGAACGAAGCCGCTGCTCCGGAGCGGAGCGTTCGCTCACCGCAGGGGTTAACGGGATTTCTGCAGCCTACAAGTGATGGCCCCATAATCCCCCGCCCCAACACACGCACGCACACACACACACACACACACACGCATGCACACACACGCTCCCTCTTGTGTGCTATGTGTGTCCAGCGCGTTGTGTATGAACTTCTCTTTGCTCATTGAAATCATAATCTACCAGCTCAGTTTGAAAAATAGAGTCAGATCCTGCAGAAATGTTGAGTTTATCGTCTCAGCTGGACGTAACTGTAATTTTGTGTGATCACATTTTTTGGATGTTTGCACATTTCTTGTATTTTCTTACTGAAGTCTTTGAATGTGTATCTCTTCAAACAGCCGTATGGAGCTTAAGTGCTCAATGCTGAGCGTTAGTTTTGTATTTCATGTCCCTCAGTCACTCACATCTGCTGACCGAGACAAATATGTCTTCACATGTGTGAACAGTGTCTGTCCTGATGATGAAAGTAAAGACAGACTTGTTCGCTGACAGAAAGGTGGAAGGATCAGGTTCAGTGAACGTGTTTGTCTGAGGAAGAGGAGGAGAGGAAGACTCTTCTTTACGCTGCCTTCAATGGAGCTGGGCACTTTGAGTTTTTGGGCATGAAAGTGTGTGTGTTGGTGTTTCAGTGTCCTGATCACTTCCGTTGTTTGTTAAACACTTAAAACTTCTCTTTGTTTACATTTTCCAGACATGGTCATGTGAACCATGACACACATGTGATGTTGTAGTTTCCTTAACTTAACCACACACCGTGTGTTGATGTGTTTGGAGGATTCGCTGCAAACTGAACATTTAAAGCAGGAAACACAGATGTGATCGTTGTCCAATGTCCCTTTTGTCCGATCGATCCTGTGTTTGTTTGAGGAAAGAAACCAACAGCTGATTGAAAAATGTAAAATACATTCAGGCGTAACAGTTAGGATGAGCAGATAAATGTATTGTTATTAAATTATGAAGTGTGATAAATGTGAAGGTTGCAGCTTCAAAGAGGACAGATGAGGATCCATGTTTTAGTTTCTTGGCTGCTGATCTCTGAATTCAGACGTTGTCTCTGGTAACTCGAGGTGAAGTTGTGGCGGTGGGAATCAGTCCTCGTCGCTCTTGTATATCCCAGAATCCCCCGCTCTGTTGGGATGTGTGGTCGGAGCTGCAGACGACACTCGGCTCTGTGAATCAGTGGATGGAAGCAGACCGAGGGCGGCTCGGCTCTGTGTTTGTGGTCTGTGTGAGGTCCGGTTCGTTAGTCAGACTCTCAGAGGAGGGTCGGACCACTCTGAGAGCCTGACAGGCCGAGCCTTAAAACCAGCGTTAATGAGGTCAATGGAGGAAGACTGAGGGAAGCACAGCACAGCAGAAATCAGCTGAGGAGGACGTGTGGTGGACATCAGAGGGCGAAGACGACCTTAAAGTCTGGAGGCCAAAACCATTGTGCCAGGGTGGCACCGTAAACGTAGAAGACCCCCAGAGCAAGTCTCACAATGAGTCGAGAGTGGTGCTAAAGATCGGCAGCTGTCACATTATCCATTCATTCCAGCCTTCTCACTGCTCTGGGTGTTTTAAAGCAGACATTAATCCACCTCACTGAGCACGATGAGGAAGAGATTATCACTGCAGTCCAGTCCACCTGCAGAGCGGCCGTCACCAACACACCTCCACCCACAGCCCACACGTCCAGTCCCACGTCTTACCGGTAAAACAGTGCAGGAAGTGCCACACGTGATGCATTCAGGCACCAAACTGAGTGTAGTTCACCCATTTTTAGGCAGCACTCAGAGCTCAACACGTCAGTGTAGAGCAGCTTTGGGCCTTGAACACACAGAATCTGACACGTCGAAATATCCTGTCGCGTCAGCAGAGAGAGCAGACGAAGACTTCTTTTAGAGCTTCGTCCTGATAGACTTCTTCAGATTTTTATCCTTATTCTGCTATTTTTTACTGAGATTTTAATATGTAATTATGTGCTTTTATGCATTGTCTTTTGATCCTTATCTCAATCTTAATTTACAGTTGTTGTTTATCTGTCTTTATGACCATTCTATAAATCGCTCACTTGGAGCCTGGAAGGTACTATGCAAATAAAGCTTATTATTATTATGATTATTACTGATAGAGATGCTCAGTAATCAGCACTATTTTTGAAAAATGTTTTAAGTAAATGTATATAAAAACTGGGAAATCAGATTGAACTTGCAGCATTTTGATTTGGATGCAGCCCCAGTTTGTGCAGAAAACCAACAAAACTGAACTGAGATGCTAACTGTCAGAGCTAACTGTCAGTGCTAACTGTCAGTGCTAAAACCACAGTATCTCCTTTTTCCATGGAACTTGACTGTTTCCAGTCTTTGTGCGACGTTAGGTTAAGCTTCTCCTGGACGTGTCTCTGGAGATGAAAATGTGGGCCTGTCCCTTTAATGAGAAGACCTGTCTCTGGATGGACACACACAGATGAAAATGTGGGCCTGTCCCTTTAATGAGAAGACGTGACCTTGCTGTTACTCATAGTTTGATCAGTCAGTCAGCTGATGGAAGTGACTCACACTCATTTTTCACACTAATTTTACCTTTTCAGCACCACAGAGTCCACACTGAGATGACATGGGAAGGGTGTGTGTGTGTGTGTGTGTGTGTGTGTGTGTGTGTGTGTGTGTGTGTGTGTGTGTGTGTGTGTGTGTGTGTGTGTGTGTGTGTGTGTGTGTGTGTGTGTGTGTGTGCTACAGAGGGAGTGTCATATTGTGCAGAAGATGTTTCCAATTTGGAGACGGCCATGAGCGGAGCAGAGATGATTAGAGAGGAGGAAATTGGGGGATTAGAATTGTCTGCTTGAACTTCCTGAGCTCAGCGAGCCCAGCTCTCTCTCTCTCTCCCTCTCCCTCTCTCTCTCTCTCTCTCTCTCTCTCTCTCTCTCTCTCTCTCTCTCTCTCTCTCTCTCTCTCTCTCTCTCTCTCTGTCTCTCTCTCCCTCTCTCTGCTCTCTCTCCCTCTCCGTCTCTGTCTCTTCCCCTCTCTCTATCTCTCTCTCTCTCCCCCCCTCTGCTCTCCCTCTCTGTCTCTTCCTCTCTCTCTCCCTTTCTCTCTCTCTCTCTGCTCTCTCTCTCTCTCTCTCTCTCTGCTCTCCCTCTCTGTCTCTTCCTCTCTCTCTCTCTCTCTCTCTCTCTCTCTCTCTCTCTCTCTCTCTCTCTCTCTCTCTTCTCTCTCTCTCTCTCTCTCTCTCTCTCTCTCTCTCTCTCCCTCTCCCTCCATTCATTCTGGCAGTCTCTCGTCCTCCTGTGGTCATCCTGTGGTGTGGAAAGTGTGAGGACACATTGAGTCCTCGAGCTCCTGGTGTGTCTCAGGCTGTCACTGTCCAGCGGACATGACTCACTCCTCTGCTCACCTTTTACCTTTGCTGCTGTCTTCCCTTTGCCTTCCTCCTTCATGTCCCTTCAGATTTCTTTCTCCTTCATTTGCTTTCCTTCCTGTCCCTGTCCCTTCACCTTTGTCCCTCCTTTATTTTTCCTCCTCTTCGTCTTCTCTTTCCCTTCATTGTGTTGGTTTTTTTTTGTTTTCCTGTCCGTGTATTTTTCCTTTCCCGTCTCTGTCCTCCATCTTTTTTCCCTCTATGGTGAGTGGGCAGTATTAGCTCTTTTCCAGTCAGACCAGTCAAAGTCTGCATTCACTCATTCACACACATTCATACAGTGGTCACGAGGCCAGAGGATACTTGGAGGCCGGGTATCGAACCACCAACCCTCTGACCGGTGGACGACCGCTGTGCCTCTTGTCTGTCCTTTTCTTTTTTAGCTTTCCTCTCTCATGTCACTTCTTGAATTTCCTTTCTATCTGTCCTGTCTTACATGTCCATTTTTTACCTTTCCGTCCCTTTCCTGTGCAGTCATATTTAAATATTTGAAGACAGAATCAGTCCAGTGTTTGTCAGGTTTTCCTTTCTGTTTTAAATCTTTTCGGGGTTTGAACAGTGGATGAAGTTTGTGCAGCAGTCCACTGTTTGCATGCTAAAGTATTCACACTAAATGGTATCACCTCACACACAGTTTAGTTGACACTGTGGTTTTGGACATACTGAAACGCCTCGTGTCCTCAGCAGTATGTCAGTGTGGAGTGGACAGTCTTTATACGCCACAGTGATGATGATGATTTCTTCTTTGTTTGTCTGTGTGAAAACCAGCCGAGTGTGTTGACGTCCTGACCGGGTGCTGTGATTCTCTCTCTAACGCTGAGCAGAGCGCTCGGCTCTGCGGCTTCTTCTTCTTTTTTTCTGGTCCAATAAGTAGAACAAGGCTCCGGGCTGTAATATCCGCTGCTGTGCTGCTGGACTTAGAGGAGGAAAGCCGAGCCCGGAGCGACCGCGGGGAAACCCGGCCGAGCTGAGGAGGAGCTTAGAGGAAGAGTCTGTCTTCATGTCTGACAGTCAGTCTTCATTTAGCAGCTCTGCTGTTTTCAGGGATCTGAATCTCTGAGGGAGGAAGTGGTTGAGGTCGGACCTCTGTGCAGGCCAGTTTTCCACACCAGACTGGGAAAGCCTTTTCTTTATGGAGCTGCTCTGTGCTCCGTTGTTGCTGCTCGGCTTCAGACCCCCCCACTTTCATAAACTGCTGATCTGACATCACAGCACAGAGATGAGGCTGTTCTCAGGACTGTACGAAGTGTCCGACTGTCGATATGAATTTGTAAAGTTGGCCTCTGAAGCAGAGCTGGATGAAGTGGTGAGCAGGTGAATCCTGAGCGCTGAAGGTCTGGAGCTGCAGCAGTTTCCTCCTCCTGCTGGTGGGGTTGGCAGCAGCTTCTCTCTCTGGCTGCTGAACAGCAGAGATGGAGGAAGAGCTGGAGGAGCTTTGTGTGAGAAAACAGACAAACTGGTCTGGAGTCAGTCCAGATGGGGGAGGAGGGGCCGAAACGATGCTGAGTTCTGTCTGTGTGAGAGGCCGGACCTCCAACCAGTCTGTGCCTTTTGTACACACCGGAGGACTGAACGTGGAGCCTCGAGTTAAAACTGAGAGAAACACATTAACCACGTTCTTTGTTTGACTATTTTAATGAAATTCATTAAAAATTTTAATTGAAGTGGACATGAGCAGAGAGCCAACGCAGCAAAGATGTGTCACTGTCCAAACACTGAGAGAGGAGCAGCTGCGGACGGCAACTGTGTAAAAGAGGGCGTTTTTTAAAATGCAGGAAATACTTGGAGACTTTATAATCATTTGATATGTCTGCAGGAGCTCTTCTCTTCAGTGGTCTGAAGACATAATTACATGGAAGACGCTGTTAAACCGAGGCACGAGATGAATCTGAAAACATCATTTTGACTCGACAGATGAAAAACTTTGCTCTGAGCTCTCGGCTGGTGGTTTGCTCAGCGCTCTGGATCATCCTGTCCCTCCTTGTGGACTGGACGGCTCGTTTGTTAGCCTTAGCTCGTGCTGCAGTCGTGTGCTGTTGTGTCATCTGAATGAAACACACCTGTTTTTGGACGTGAACGTGTTTCACCACATTTCAGTGCGTTCATTGTTAGCTTGGAGCCACATCTGTGAGCCTTTTTTCAGAGGAATGTTTTGTCTTCTTTGTGGGTTCAGTTTGACATTTGTTTGTGGCTTGACGCCAACGCAGCCACTTGCTGTCCTCACTGTTTTTTGGACGTCTCTCACAGGACGTTTCTTCATCAGGTTAAATGTGTGTGGACGAGAAGTGTGTATTGACCAATGACAGCCGCGCACAGCCATCTTCTGTAGGGTTTTATGGCGGTTGACGTGTGTTAGCGCCACCTGCTGGTTTCACAGACCGGCTCATTAACACAGTTTACAACATGAGATCACTTCATGTTAAATCTTCAGATGCTTCATGAGGTTAATCACTGCTGACAGTGTGTGCGCTCGCTTTGTGTTCTGTAACAATATTTGTTAAATAACCGTTAATGCTTTTTAATACTTCTTAGTACTTCTTGTTGAAGTGAAAAGCTGAACTACATTCATAGTATTGCATTAAGCGAGGTACTCAGGGTGGAGTGTCTTTTCTTGCTTTTCCTGTCTCTTATGTTTTTCCGTCTTCATCTGCTTGTTGCTCACTTCCTTTTTGTCCTTCTCCTCTTCTTCCTCTTTTCATTCCTCTTCCTCCTCCTCTTGCACTCATTATTTTTTTTGTCATTCTCCTCATCCATCTCCAACTCTCTGCTTGTCCTCTTCGTCCTCTTCCTTTTCCCTCCTCTTCATCACCCCTCCTTGTCCTCCTCCTCCTTTAACTCCTGCTCCATGTCTGTTCCTCCCTGGAGGAACATGGCTACCAGCCAAGACAGCTGCTTCTTCTTCAGGCCGGACGGTTGTTGTTTTGTGTGTGTGGTGGACGTCCTGCTGGGAGTAGAAACAATAGGACAGTGATGATGATGCTAATGATGATGATGATGATGATGAAGATGATGATATGGACCCTCTCCCAGCCCCGAACTGTTCTAGTGCAATAAGGTGATCCTCTGTTTTTCCTGCTGTCAGCAGAGTCCATCAGTCCTGTCTGACTTCCTGTCTGTCTAATTGGTTCCTACTGAAGACAAATGTTTAAAAGTCCTCACAAATATTTAGTTTCATGTTTGAAAGCTTCATTATTTGCTGCTTACTGTAGTTTTTGTCAATCAAACAGGACGAAATAGAGCATTTGTTGGGACTATTTTCAGCGACGGATGAATCCATGTTTGGTGCTGCAGTGAGTGTTTGTGTGTGAGTCAGTGGAGCTCAGAGTAAGAAGATCAATCAGCTGTGACACACACACAGTTATTGTTAGCGGTTAGCAGTTAGCGGTCAGCATTCAGTGTGTTGGTTTGAGTGTGAATGTGAAGAGGAATCTCGAGTTTCCACGTTGAACCTAAAGGACGTCTGCTGCACAAAGTGAGCTTTGTTTGTCTGCTCTGTGTCGTGGCTCTGTGCCAGCTGAGCATCGAACAACCGCGGATGCTGCTGGTTTCTATACATCCAGCACTCCCTCTGCTGTCCCTCTGTCTGCCTGTCCCTCTGTCTCTCTGTCTCTGTATACTCAGACACACTGAGGCACTGCACACACATTGTCTCAGCAGCAAGTCAGCACATTATTCAAGAATTAGATTTTTAATGAGGTTTACTTCTGGACCAGAATCTGGAAGTTCCTTTACCTTCCCCAGCTGTCATCTGTAAGCTTTATATAAGCACTTAATAAATGGTTTATAACACATTACTACTGTTAAGCTTAACTATCCATATTTTGACCACAAGCTGGACTAAACTGGTGTTGCTCGGCCTTAAGATTGTATGTGCTGTTGTCTGTATTTCATAGCCAGTGATGGATGAAACTTTCAGTCCATTGTCTCTTTAGAGTTCAGTGCTGTGCAGTTTTTCAGAAACTCTTCAGACATTTATGAAACGCAGAGTCAGACTGAACGGGTGTTTCTCCAATTCAAAGGAAGTAAACGTGCCTCGTGGAAGCGTCACAGTTCAGATGCTGCAAACTGGCCTGACTGGATGGATGTCAGGAGTCCAGCTGTGAATCTGGCAGAGGTTTCAGCCTGAAAACGACTGAAATTAAAAAAAGGATTCACTTGTGGAAATGCAATAAGTGAATCTAAGCAGAAACACGTTTTAATGACGTCTTTGTTTAGCAGCTCTGACTGTACGAAGAGACTGCAGCGTGTGAGAGTCGCTGGTCTGCGTCTGTGGTTTCAGACTCACTCTTTGTGATTGTAACAGAAAGAAAAAATGGAAACAGAATCCAGAAACGCCATCTGGTATTTGGGAACGGTGTGTGTGTGTGTGTGTGTGTGTGTGTGTGTGTGTGTGTGTGTGTGTGTGTGTGTGTGTGTGTGTGTGTGTGTGTGTGTGTGTGTGTGTGTGTGTGTGTGTGTGTGTGTGTGTGTGTGTGTGTGTGTGTGTGTGTGTGTGTGTGTGTGATCTTTTTTTGCATGCCACACAGTTCTTGGTCTGCAGCCATTCAGTGTTTGGCTGCCAGCGGAGGTGTCAGTCTTCAGTTAAAGGGAGGCAGTGCTGGCTGTTTGTGGTTTCCTCGATTGGCAGAAATGGATTTTTGCCATTTTTCCTCCGTAAATATCACCTGTTCTGTCATACGGCCGTCCCTGGAAACAGCTGAGCGCTTTCAGCAGCCATCAGAGGAATCGGCTTCTTCTCAGATGTTTTCCTTCCATTTGAAACGACACCTCAGACTTTGGTGAAGAGTGAAATCCACACCCAGAATCCCAAAATGAAACAAAAATCTAATTGGCCAAACTTCATCCCATATGCTTTTTAAAATGTTGTGTTTTATTCCTCTGCTTTGAGAAGTAACAGGTCAATAAAAGAAGCTGCTCTTTTCTCTTTTTTCCCCCAAAGGGGACCAAAAGCATTTTTTGTACCAGGCTGTAAACGTGTTGGACATTTTAATGTGGAGGTCTGTGGGCACTGACTTGCTTTTGGAGGCAGCCTAAAGTGGCCCTTTTTCCTGCTGCTTGATAATCAGTGAAGTCAGCCTAAATGTCTGCATTTTCATTATGTGGATTTTGGTCCTGGACAGTTAGAGGACACTGTGATTGTAGTGAGGAAGAGTATGGTGGAGTCACCAAACACAGGAGCAAAGAAAGCCTGAAAAGAGCACATGTTCTGTCCTGATGGAGTCAAAATGTCCCAATTATTCATCAGTCGAACACTGACGTTACATATGAAGCAGCTGTCAGGTGATTCAGACTTCCTGTCAGTGTTGTTGTTGTTGGTGGAGGGAAACAGGTTCAGTCCTCTCTTTCAGTCAGGAGGAGAGGAAATGTGAACACAGCTGGACAGGCTCAGGGTAACGTGTGTGTGTGTGTGTGTGTGTGTGTGTGTGTGTGTGTGTGTGTGTGTGTGTGTGTGTGTGTGTGTGTGTGTGTGTGTGTGTGTGTGTGTGTGTGTGTGTGTGTGTGTGTGTGTGTGTGTGTTCGCTGTGAACATGGGAACATTACACATGTACATTCAGATACATGAGTGCTGCTTGTTCAGACACGACTGCACATTAACGGCGTTGTCCTAATTAATTATTTGCTATCAGAGCTTCAGATCGCACCAGCTGTGGAGTGCCGTGAAATGTCCCTTTAATCATGTCAAAACGTTCCCCCTCAGCCCTCCACACAAGCCGAACCACGATGCTGTAATGAGCCATTTTGGCCTATTAATGTTTTAATAGCAATCTGAGTGATTAAACAATTAGACAAATGGAGATAAAACCAAGAGTGCTACTCAGTTCATTGTGGTGAGAGGTGGTGGGATTATGTGAAGCAGCCAGATGTTTGCATATCATCAGCAGTGTGATTAGAGAGCAGAGCTCAGCGTGGCGGGAACAAGGACTCGCTGTGGCGTCGCCAACACGAGTCCACCGGCAGGAGGAGCAGGAACGTCAAGTCAAAGCTGCACCCGCCACCCCAAGACCAGATGATCCTTCATTAATCCTCAGAGGAGCTGCAGCAGCACGACGGGAGCAAGATTTTTACAAGTACCCACAACCAGTGTTGTACTCAGACTGATACTGCAGTACTGTGATGGGACAGTGGAGCTGTGACACTGGCAGGGTGAATCATCTTGAAGTTGTCCCGCTTCGTCTCACTGAGCTCTCTGACTCGCTAAAGTTTAACAGCTACAGGACGAGATGCAGGAGTGTGATCCGTGCAGTGATTCGCTGAAGAAATCCCAGCTACACATTTAATCTCCATGTGAAGATAGATTAATGAGCATCACATTATTTTTGGAGGAGCGAGCTGCTGAAACGCCGTCGCAGTGGCACCATATGTTTGGACATCACAGAGCCGTTTAACCGCGTCCAAAAACAGGATGTGAAGCAGCGTTTGTCAGCATCTACCTCCAAGGACTCGTTCATTAGCAGTAATGTGGAGCGATCACCTCTTTATCAGCCCGTGTACAAACTCTCCGCTTTGTCCCGTGGCCAGACCCCCCCAGCGCCCCCCTCCCTTATCTAATTAAGTTGATTCAGAGCGGTGCCGGTGTGCGTGCAGGACCCCATTACTTACGGCTGTCCGGTCCGGGGCGCCTGGCGACCCCGGCGAGCCCGGCACTGTGTTTTGCCAACGGCTCCGACAGGGGGAGCCGCTGACCCCACACCCCCCTTTACCGCCCCTGCCTCAGGGGGGCCGAGGACAAACAGCTGGTTAGGGCATCAAGAGGGACCTCGGCCTGTTCTGCCCCCCCCCCGCTCACACACACAGCAACTACTCACAGGGGAGTGTGTCCTCTTCATCTCTTTAATCTGGTGGTGCTCAACATGGGGTCCGGGGACCTCCAGGGATCTTTGAGAGACTGACTTGATGAACGGTGTCTGCAGACTCTCTGTGACTCCGCTGTGTCTCCCGTTTCAGTCTTCACCTTTTGTTTGTTTCACTGAAGACGTTGTTCTGGTGAAGCCGAAGCTGTGAGTCAGATGAGACATGACAGCAGGGAAACGGAACAAGTCTCTAATTATCAGGATAAACATCGTTCTGCTTTCCTTCAGCCCGTAATCATGTTAACATCACATGTAAGGAAGCAGTGAGTCCTGTTCGTCCATCAGGTGGTCGGGTCCGCTCACAGTCTCACAGCTTCAGGCTCAGTTCTTCTTCTTCAGCGCTCCAAACGTGTCTGGACTTTCAGATTACTTGAGACTTTTTCTAAGTTTTCAGACTGACAGAGGCGCCTGCTGTACACTGTGATTGGTCGGCTGCGTGGAGGTGAGGAAGTCTGTTGGGTTTGAACTTCTCTCTCAGCTTCTTAATCCTAACCTGAAGTGTTGTAGTTGTAACACCACACCTGTTACCTGACCAGGTGTTGTAGTCACCTGATCAGTAGTTTGTGCAGCAGTCTGTCCTTCACACCTCGCCGTGCAGAAAGAATTGTAGAAGTGTCGCGTTGGTTTTGCAGAATCGTCTAATATCAGCACTCTTGTGTGGGCATTGGGTTGCTGCCCTGCTAGCTCCTTGTGCCTCCCCCTCCTCCCTGTTGGTGCAGCAGGAGGCCCCTCTCTCCTCCCTGCCAGCCGGGCAGCGTGGAGGGCAGCGGGGGCACAGTGGAGCCTGGTGCTGCCTGATGGCGGTCAGGACGGACCGGGCTCGGCTACAGATGTAATGCCAGCTTTTTCCAGGGGTCACCTTGGAGAGGCCGATGGCAGCATGTCCATCCCCTCCTCGCCCCCCCCACCTCCCCATCAGTACAGCTGGCTCCCTGCTTAATCCGCCACAGGGGAGGGGGGGCGGGGGGCACACGGCCCGTTACGTGCTTCCTGCATACAGTCAGTGTGTGTTTGTGGGAGGAAACTAAAAACCTGAACCAAGCACTGATGCTGCAAACCAAGTCTGCTTCACTGAAGTCTGTGGATTTCTGTTTTTATCACTCAAATTAGCTTCATAATTAGCAGAGTGGACATCATGTCATGAGTGGACATCATGTCTTTTGAGTGCCAAGGTTCATTCTTGACCTTGGCACTGACAGTTTGACTGAACTGTCTTTACTGTCCTCTTACAAGTCTTCTGTGGAGTGAATCTCCATGAAGATGATGAAGATGTTCTCAGCTCTTCACTGGTCGTTTAAGTCACATGATTCACGTGCGGCATCATTTAGTGACTGAGTCTGTTTCTGCGTTGTTTTGCTTTGACTAATACACCAACGTTTAGCCTTTCTGCAACACTTTTCCTTTTTCAGCCTTTCCACTCGGAAAGTTTAAAGTGCACATAAGAGCGGATGGATGGAAATCCACCTAATGGCACGAGAAATGCAGAGCTGGCTCGCATTGGCAGCTGCTCTGATGTGGAAGATATTTGGAGCTGGCCGTTTCCTGAGGAAGAGCGCCAGGTTTCTTCCTCTGCGTCGTAGCTGCCTCTTGGATTGTGTGTGTGTTTCAGTGCTTCATTAAAACACAAAGATGACTCAAAATTAAATTTAACATTTTGAGTAATTCACTTAAATGTTCCTCCATCGCTGACTGAAAGCAGGAGAAATGAAGCGGCCTCTCAGGCCTCGTCCAGCTCCGGTGTGGCCTGCAGAAGGTGAAGCCGCAGAACTGCTTTTCCAAACTGGATCCATCCTCTCTGCTAATCAGCTGTACATCTGCACGCTCCTAATCGTTTCCATGTCCCTTCCTGATTCTCTGCCTTCACCATGCAGACGGCTTTAACTGGCTGATTCTGGTTCCAGTGGAGGAGCATGGAGGGCTTTACTCCCTGGACGTGAAGAAATCCGCTTAGGTTTTCCTGCCGGAGCTCACGGAGCCTGCAGCCATCACAGATCAACTGGAGGATTCAAATCAGAAATGTTTGCTCACACGCTGCAGTTTGATCATGTGACTGCAGCCGTCCTGTGAAAACCACACATCTCCACTGTAATGATTTTAAGAAAATATGAGCGGTCAGGAGGATTTATGACAGAGTGAATCCTCATGAATCGCTCTCAGGTCCAGCACAGATTAAAGAAAATGTTTCTTTATCTTCTGCAGATCGGCTCTTTTCATTGGACAGCCATCAGTGTTTGCTTTTACTATTTTACTCCGACTTCGACTCCGAGCTCTTTCAGTGTAAAATGGTCAAATTTAAAAAGTAGAGTTTATATTTTTAATATTTGTGAAAATATACAGTAAAAAGGACGAGCAGCTGAGAGGGAAGTTGGACTCCTCCTTTAAAAGTCCGTTTCAGCTGAACGGGGAAAAACTGAGGCTTTGCTATCCGCAGTGTTTCCAGTGTGACCGTCTGCGATGCAGTTCAGCGGTCGAGCAGGCACAGCTGCAGGTGAGCGAGGCCTCGGACAGGACGGCTGAAACCAGAGAGGACTGTGGGAGCTTGGTGCTGATGGTCGACTGGGAGCATTAATGAAGCAGATTAGGTGTCCGAGTGTGCCCCCGCAGGCCTGCGGAGGCCTGGAAGAGGCTCCTCAGCATGAACCGACTCAGGGTTCTTCAGGCTCCGACCGCAGCAGAGAACATTTCACTGCAGCCACCTGCTCGAGTTTCTACGGAGAACCTTTAAGGTGCTTTGACGAAGGATTTTAGACTCGTACACGTCTTTTTTGTCGTTCTCTCAGTGGCCACAGAAGCTGAAAATGATCAGAAACCATCTCTGTTGGTCATCCAGAGCTCACAGGACTGCAGTCACTCTGTTGTTTGTGTCCATCAGGAGACGTCGCTCACAGCCTTGATCTGTTTGGAGAAGTGATTTAAGCTAACTGTCGCCGGCTGTTCTGATCTGGACCACTGATCTAGTTAGTGTGACTCTCAGGAAGAGCAGCCTTCATGTCACTGGGTCCATATTGATGAATCAGGATGAAGTCAAGTCAACTTTACTGTCAGTGCTGCTATATGTTCAGGGCACAGTTGAAATATCGTTTCTCTCAAATCCCTGATGCAAACATCAATAAACATGAAATATTATATATAAAATGTAGTAGAAAATACAAAATAAAAAATATAAAAGAAATATATGCAAGTTGGGAGTGGGACACATGAAGTCCCACCAAGGACCCTGTTGAAGACGAGACGTTTCCTCTGAAGGGTTTCTCCTTAAACTAAAGATCAAGTCAAAGTAGGACCTTGAATTTGAAGGCAGCTTCAGTCAGAGGGATAAAATAAGAAACAGATCCAAACCAAACTGGTCTTCCTCCGCTCCTCCTCGGACACGTCTCAGCTCCCGCTCACCCTCACACCGGAGTGTGATGTAGGCTGGAGCCCACCCCATAAAAGACCATTTCAGGGTGAATGGAGAGGTCTGTTAAAGAAGCCGGAGGACAATGAAATGGGATCAGCCAGCAGCGGATTTAATTAATCCAGTGAATGTGGAGAAAACAGAAGAGGCGGAGACCCAGCTGGAGATCACAAACACAGTTCAGCCCTGCCACTAAAACCAGCAGGTCAGCGGGCTTCAGTTTCAAAAGGATCCAGACCACCTTCACTCTTTCCTTCATGTGCCACAGGAGCACTGCTGACCTCTGTGTGGACAGTACCTGCAGGTCGGCCTCCACGAGCACCTGTTCACCTGTTCACCTGCTCAGCTGTTCAGCTGCTCAGCCAGCCTTTGTTCATGTGTTTTATGCCCAAATTACACTTTTTTAGTCATTCTCTCAGCTAAAACTGCTTTTGCACAATTAGTACTGTTACTCATGCTGTACATTTTGTACCAAAGTGACATTATTATACATATATATACTATATTTAATATCAGGTGTAAGGAAGTTACTGATGACTGTGGGGTAATGCATTAATAATGAAGTAATTTACATAGCATTTGTTTGTTTACTACGTATGAATACATATTAATAACACATTATCATGAAAGCCCTGATAACTAGTCGTCATAATTTGTCCTATGCTGGATGATTCTCGAGCAGAAAGCAGAGGGACGTCTCTGACAGCTGGACAGCTGGACGTCTATTCAGGCAGGAATGTGGATGATTATTGTCTCTGCAGAGAAAGACAAACACACCTTCATTAAAGGAGTCGCGACCTCGGCGCGGCCTGTCGTATTGATCTGTGAGTGACAGGTGACGACGGCTGCGGTGGGACTCTCTCCAAACAGGCTGCTGTGACCTTTGACCTCTGGCTCTGTGTCAGTCTTACCTCATCTGAGCAGGTGACGTCATGTGGTCTGGCCTCGCTGGCTTCGTTCACTCTGGACTCTGCTCGTGTGCCTGCAGTGCACCTGACCTCACTGACGGAGGAAGATCAAAATGAGAAACTGAGACTTTTTGACCAGTTAGGACTCACTTCCTGTCATGTGACACAGATCAGTTACTGATACGGTCTGAGCTGGGATGCTTTATTTCTCTCAATCCTTTGCCAGATGGTGCTTTCCTGCTCTCTGTGCTTTTCTCATATTTAGGACTATGAGTGCCTCCATGGCTCCCGCCCTGTCCTCCTCCTCTTCCTCCTGTTCACCTCCCCTCTCTGAACTGGTGTCAGGTATACGCTGTAAAAGCAGTGCAATGGATACCTCCTCACCTGCTCCTTCCCCGGGACCCCTGCTGAGAGCAAGCTGTTGTTCTCCAGGCCCTCCTCCTCACCCCGGACACACCTGTCCTCCCCCCTCCTCCCGCCTCCCCTCACCTCCATACTGCAGAGCTGCCTCTGGCCCGGCCCTTCAATTATTAACGAGGCCTAAAGAATGCATGCAGCAGATCAGCGCCTGGTGTTGGTGGCGTTATGTTTGCGCCTGACAGAAGTGGATTTTATGCGCTGTGTTTAGAGAAATCAGGCGCAGAATATTGAATGATTTGATGCGAGCAAACAGAGATGCGTTGTGATGTTCGTGTGTTTACTGTTGCTCAGTTAATCTGTGAAAGGTTTATTTACCTGCCCTGTTAGCCTGCAGTGCTGTTGGCAGTCAGGCTGTTCACACAGTCATCAGAGTGACTCAGGAGAAGTGGACTGTACATCGTGATGAGCTCTTTCCTGTTTACACATGCCTTTGTTCTGCGTATTGCGCCCAAAACAGGTGATTGTAATCTCATTTTCCTCCCAAGTTCAACTGTAGACAAGAGTCCGCCGTCACGCCTCAGCATGTGGAGAAATACTGAAGTTTCAGAGACACATCAGTGAGCTTAGATGATGTTTGAGGAGCTTTTTACAGTCTGCTGAATTCAGCTGTGGATAGAGAACTGTGTCATCTGCAAACAAAAGGATTCACCCACACGACGCAGAGCTGCAGTGGGCTGGTCACACATCCACGGTGGGATGGTGACTTCCTCACGATGCAGAGCTTCATGCTGACGGTGATCACTTTTATTTTATCACAAACGAGCTTGACCTTGACCTCAGATTGACGTGATCATTGAGATCGAAGCTGAGACATTACGGCACAGAAAAGTCAGACTTTCAGCTCAGCGTCTCAAAACATCACGTTCAGACTTTTATTATCTTTCCTCTATGTTTTCGTCCTTTGCAGAAAAGTTCATCATTTTTTGTCCCCGAGTTTTCTGAACTGCTGCTGAAGCCAGAGAGCAGCACAGGGAGCTGCACATATGCTGGAAGAGGGGGAGGTGGTGGGGAGCAGGTCTCATTGTTTGGTATCTCTGCAGGACTGTAGCTAATAAAACTAAACTGGGCCTGAGGGGAAGCGGCTGAACTTCCTGTAGCGGTGGTATTTATTTATTCGGAGGGTCCGTTTCAGGTCTCCAGAGTCGGCCGTAAACAAAGAGCTCTCCTCCTCCGTCCACATCGCCTCTTTGACTCTCATTTATTTATAATTCCCTGAAAGCACTCTGCGTTGCAACCCGATCGCTGCAAGCTTGTGAAAACGTCGCTTTTCCTTGAGATTCGCTAAAAAGGAAGTACTCCCAGTCTCTCTTTCCCTTTCCTCCTCTGTTTAATTCCAGCCCTCGGCCACTCACGCAAATAAATACCTTTCTACTTAAACATACATGGGCTAATTAATTTAGCCCATCTGTTCGCTTCTCTGCATCACTTCCATGACACACATGTGCTTCCCCGAACACGTTTGGCTCATGTTGCGCTGATAACTGGGCCACGGCGAGGAAAACCGAGACGTTTCCACAAAAACATGAAATAAACATTCAGACAGAATAAACAGACTTAATCCTTTCCTTTTTCACACTCAGCCAGGAAACTTACAAACATCTGCTGCGAGAGTTCAGAGGTGATCCGAGCAGATCGTCAGCCGGCCGGCTTAAAGCTGAGCAGCAGAAACTGTCCTGTGACTGAGGGTCAAAGGTCAGCCCCAGTTTTCAGACGTGTTTGGGCTCCTTCCTGCCGTCTGCGTCGCTCTGAAATGAGCCTTCACCTGTCGGTCAGGTTCAGGTTCAGTGTTTGTCCTCATGTGTTTTCTTATCAGTTTACCAGATCACAAAATAACCATCAGGTATTTTCACGTGACGACGACAGACTGAGTGTTTGGTGTGCTGAGATCTCACATCTTCCTCCTGGAAGAAATCTACATTTCATGGTGTTATAAGGACTCATGGTTTGTTTTCTTTTGATCAGAACTGAAGAAAACAGAGTGATTAATGAAATAATGAGAAAAAACATCAAAAATATTTGTCATCATGAGGAAATGTTCAGGTCTTCAGCTATTTGTGTGATCATGAGAAAACAGTTTAACAGCATCGTGGTCTTCATCAGCAGATGTTCAGCTGAAGACCGTAAACTGGTGTGTGAATGAATGAATGAATGAATGAATGAGTGAACTGTCAGCATATCCGTCTCCATGCTGCATCCACTGATGAAGACGTGTGACGTGGTGGAAAGCTGAGGGAAAACCTTGTATGTCGACTGAGCTGGTTTGTTTGTCAGACGTTGTGATTTTGGAATCAGCAGCTGGAAGATTGACTCATTCAGATCTGACCTCTTTGGATCAGAGCTGAATCATAATTCATCATTTTGACCACATCGAGGTACGTTTGACAGCAGTAAAATCAGAAATGAACAGAAATCAGCATCTGAAAGTAGAAGAAACATCAGTGAAGCTCAGACGCTTCAGTCAAACGTGCCGACTGATCAGCTGCAGGTTCGTGCTGCGAAGCTGCTGCTGTGTGATCGAGAAGCTCTCCTGACGACCGCACAGTTGTTGCTTGTTGCTAAAACATCTGGACAGTCAGCTGAGGATCTGCGTGGCCCCCCGGGGCCGGAGGGGCCACTGGTGTAATTGTAATATTTAGGGAAAAGTTTGGAGGGAACTTGATTTAACCCTGAAGAACAAAGTTTTGGAAAGTGGCTTCAGGGCTGCTGAGAATATTCCCCCAACAGGACGGAAGGAGAGAAGAGCTGGAATCAAACAGGAAATGACATCTGATTCTCCTTCAAGTCCTGAAAGAGCAGAGACATCAGACCAACAGGGAACCCTGGGAACCAGATTTTAAAGACTTTTAATGTCCTCTTATCATCTGCAGCCCCGAGGCCAGATTCAAACCAGAATCAATCATCAATAATCAAACCGTTCACTGACAGCAGCTTCCTGAAGGTCTCTGAGTTCATGTGTTCATCTCCTTCATCCATCATGTTTTCACAAAGCGGTGAACTCGCTCCATCCTCTATGAACGACTGAGCCTTTCATACCAATCATGATCCTCTCACCTGTGACCAATCAGCCTGTTTACCTGTGGAATGATCCAAACAGGTGTTTTTGGAGCGTTCCACATCTTTCAGTGTGTGAAACGAGTCGCTGCATCAGATTCACAATAAGCAGATATTTACAGAAATCAATGAAAAACATTAAATATATTGACTTTGAGCTGATTTATAAATACAAACTAAGAAGTGAATCCTCCACAGACACGACCTGCAGACCCTGACGGCTCTGACCGCAGGGCCTAAAACTGCCCATGACGATCCATAACTGACCTGAAGTCAGTCAAACTTCAGGAAATACATAAAGGATATTAAAAGTATTAATATAAACTGTAATAATAAAGCGTTTGGCTGAAGTGACGAAGTAACTATTTAAAAAGTCAGGTTTTCCGTTCACTTCAAAACAGTTTTATCACAGCAGCATCTAGTGGACGTTAGAGGAACTGCAGCTGAACACACTTCAGATCTGACTCAACCTCCATTTTCAGCAAATCCACGAGACGTAACTGCCAGTGCTGCCGCTGTCAGTCACTCCTCTGGTAGAAGCGATGGCGGCGGGCTGACCTGAGTGCGTTGACGCCGCATGTTCGCCTCAGCGCTGCCTTGTTGTTGTGTGTCTCCATTGGTAGCCTGAAGCAGACAGACAGACAGATTCCCCTCCACCTGCTGCAGCCAGGTGTGTGTGTGTGTGTGTGTGTGTGTGTGTGTGTGTGTGTGTGTGTGTGTGTGTGTGTGTGTGTGTGTGTGTGTGTGTGTGTGTGTGTGTGTGTGTGTGTGTGTGTGTGTGTGTGTGTGTGTGTGTGTGTGTGTGTGTGTGTGTGTGCAGCCTGTTTCTCTCTCTGGCAGCTGTTTCAACCAGAGGCTTCGATATGAATATTCATGATGCACCTATTCCCAGGGCCTCAGTCCGTCTGCAGCTGGACTCACACAGACACTCACACACACACACAGACACTCACACACACACACTCTCACACACACACACACACACACACATATTTCTCCTTCTTCTAACATTTAATGTGGCACCAGAAACTCATCTTCAACATCTCCAGCGTCTCCAGACTCTAAGACAAACAGAGGCTGTGAGGTTGTCCTTCCTCCATGTCCTCACCTGGTCGTGTTGGACACGTCTGTGCCGTCAGGGTTCGTGTTGCGTTTGCTGGTCTTCTGTCTTTATCAGCTCTCGGCCTGTGAACTGTTGTCTGCAGTTTGCAGCCACGTGTTGCTCGTTAGCTTTGTGTTATTTACGTGGTGTCTATTAGTACAGTGTGTCCTGATACCAGGTGGTAAAAATACTCCTCTAGAAGTGAAAGTATGTAAGTTTTATCTTAAAATGCTTGTATTTGTATTTGCTTAAAATAATTCAAAAGCAAATCAGCAAATCTGAATGTTTTTACAGAAAAAATGACGATTATTAGAATAGTGCATTAATTTTCTGTCAGTCGACAAACTGATGAGCTGATTAATGTGTTTGTCGTGTACTTGAATAAACTGTTTGTAGTTTAATTTAGAACAAAACGTCAGATTTTAAAGCTGGTGGATTACACCAAGTACCTCAGATTTCTACTTCAGTACAGTACTTGAGTACTCGAGTAACTGTACTTTGTTACATTTCTCCACCGTCACACTGTGCACTCTGCATCATTTCCTGCTGTGCTGTGCTGTGATTGGTTGGTTTGTAGTGGTCGTAGCAGCCGGCTGGTCAGACGTTTCCTCCTTCGTTTGGTTCCATCGTCTCCATCCTGTTATGACGTCTGTACCTGAGAGCAGGTAGCAGGAAACAGCGTGCACGCTGTCACTGTTCAGGCCGTCACTGAGCAGGTGCGAACGCTGGTTTAAGGTGGCCCGAAGAAGAGCCGCAGGGCGGAAGGTGATATGTGGAGATGAACGAGGCGGGAAAGGTGGAGTGGAAAGGTGAAGCAGAGCTGTACACAGGTGGAGGAGGGACAAGGAGGTGGTGAACTGGACTCTGCAGGACCAGGATCAGGGACCTTCTGGACTGGGACCAGCACCTTGTTTGTCATTTGATGTGGTAGCCTTTGGAGCTGTGAAATGATGTGAATGGATGATGATGACGATGCTCGTCTTCATGCACTGTGAACAGCTTCGACTGAGCCGTTAACTGGGCCACGATGCGTTCTGTAGCTCGTTCTCTCCCCCGGCCCCCCGGGTGGCAGCCCCCCGTGTTCTCTGAGACACCGTGAGGAGGCGCAGCAGGTTCCTACAGTCAGCTGTCGGGTGGTTAAGGTGGAATAAGAGATGCAGCTGAGAGGAGTTCAGGTGGTCTGCGGTGGTGTGTTACCTCCATCGTCAGTGCATTAATTCATGACATCCCGTTATTCCTCTTTTTCCAACGCGACATGAACGCAGCATTAGTCTTCCTCGTTTTCCTCGGCCTTTACTGAGTCTCCTCTCTGGAAATCCCCCTCACCTCCACTCACCTCCCTCTCCTGGGGAGTTAACCCGCTCCTCTATCTTCCTCCCGGGGATTTAGCATCCCCTCCGGCCTCGGCCGACCGGATGAGGAGGCCTGAAGGGAGCGCAGGGAGGAGGAAGAGGAGGAGGAGGCGCTACCCAAAGAGAGAACAGCAGCCATGTGCTTCTCATTAAGCGCTGCGGAAATAAGTGCTGACCCGTTCAGTCAGGAGGCCACATCCATTTACTGCTGCAGAGCCGACAATCACAGCCGGACACAGTCCAGGAGAGACGGGGGGAGGCGGGGGACGAGGGGGACGGGGGGGAGACAATGCACTGATGTGGGAAAGACAGGAGAGAGGAGGAGGAGAGACAGGGAGGTACAGCAGGACAAGATGAAGATAGCTGAGCTACAAGTGCAGCTGAGGTGTTTAAGGTGGTCTGGAGGGTGTGGGGAGACGTTAAGGTGGTATTAGGGTGGTTTGAGGTGTTAGAGGGAGTTGAAATGGGAGGAGGTTGATAAATTTGCACGGCTGTGGTTTAGGAAGTGAACTGTGGAGGAGCAGGAGGTGTCTGATGGCGTCGTACGAGGGTTTGGTGTAGCGCTGGAGAAGGTGGTGCTGAGAGATGTAGGATGTAGCTGTGCTGGCCTGAGGAGGTGTAAGACAGAGTTAAGGTGGTCTGTAGGAGGTTTAAAAGTGCTCTGCAGTGCTGTGAGCTTTGTAAGGTGGTTTGTGGAGGTGCAGCAGAGACTTAAGGTGGACTGCAGAGATAAAGGACGATGATGCACAACATGATTAAGGTGGACTGAGGTGTAAAGTACAGTTACACTGGTCCAAGGAGAGAGGAGTTAAGGTGGACTGAGGACATGTAGGAGGTAATTGAGGACAAGAGGTTGTTTGTGTTATCATGAGACCAAAGTTGTCAAAGGGACACTTCAGTATTTCTGCTGCTGTCTCTGTTGTGTTGAAGGGACTGATGGAGACAAAGGTTTAGAAGTTTGTCCAATGTCCAACGAGAGCGAACGTCCACTGAAGAACTTTTTTTGTTTTTTCACATTGTCACTGAGCCTGCTTTCTGTCCCTCAGCGTCAAACACTGACGCCTTGGTGTATTAAGGTGGACGCTGGTGGCTAGAAGGTGTTTTTCTGTGAACGTGAAGCTGCTCAGGTGACAGGTGAGCGGACTGATCCACATCATGACAAACACGTTTGGACGTGTGCCCGGCTGTTTCCTCTAGTGCATGCATCATCCACAAACCCAGATCCATCTTCCTCTGCTCCACATATGGAGGGTGGGGGTGTTGGGGGAGGGGGTGTAACGGGGTCGGTGAGCGATGGCGTCCCTGCGTCCCACTTCCTCTCGCAGCATCCTTCATCGTCCTCGCTCCCCGCTGTCGCCCCCGCCGTGTTCATCACTCTCCTCCACAGTCAGGTCACACACCTCCGAGCGCGCACACACACACAGAACACACGCACACACAGAATACACACACACACACACACACACACACACACACACACACAGCGAATACACTGAACTTCTCACAGACCTCTTCAGATCTGATCAATAACTGATAAAATAATCTGACTTGCTGTCCTCTCTTAGCGTCCAGCTGACTCTTCATCTCCTTTCAGTGTCATTGTTCCAAACTGGCCGTTCAGCCTCCTGCAGGCCTCAGGCTTCAACTCTTCACACCCTTTCATTGCTTTGTCTCCAGCGGACACTTCAGCTGTAGCTCTGGCTCGAGGTCTCGTGTGTCTCTGTGAACCATTTGGACGTGTTTCCAGTGTGTCTTCTCGTTTGTCCACAACAAACCAGTTGGCCCAGTTTGTCTGGAGCTCTTGGGGTCCTGGTGGTCCAGCCTTGCCCTCGGACCTCAGTTAGTTACAGAATCTGTCTTTTTGACTGTCTGAGAGAGTTTGAGAGCAGCTTCTTGGTTGTAAACTTGGAAATGTTCTGACTGTAGGACGTGTTTAAGGTGGTCTGAAGAGGTGTGCAGTGGGAGGGAGTCGATGTGGTTTGAGGAGGTGGTTCAGGTCTGAGGTTTTGTAAGAGGGAGTTGAGGTGGGCAGGAGTTATTTCGGTGCACAGGGTTCCTGCAGGAAAAGCCTGGTTCATGTTCTCACAGTTGGTGTCGGACATGAAACTCCTGGTTGAATCATCACAGCAGAAGATGAAACTGTGAGAAAATATCAGCCAAAAGTCCCAAAGAGCTTTTCAGTGAGAGGCATCCAGTCACTGAGAGGAAGCTGGCTTTGTGTCACCGACAACGAGCTGAGGATAAAACATTCACGTGTTTGAGTCTGTGGCATGTGGGGACGAACTGTGGAGCTCAGGCCGATCAATAGGTGTGATTATTGGTCCGGTGGTGCCTCGTCAGGAGCTCTTCTGCCACCGTGTGTTGTCTTGCTGTGGGGAGCAGGAGGCCCGGTGACTCCTGGGTGACTCCTGGGTGACCTCCCTCTCTCCTCTCTGCCGGCTCTGAGGCTCAGATGTCGCTCTGCCATGTTTGAGCTGAAGCAGCTTCACGCTCAGGCTGCTGTGTTACCTGCAGACCACCAGCAGAGGGAGACATTACACTGTGAAAAAGCATGGGAGCGTTACGTCTCATTAATGGTTCTCCTGCTTTAATCCTTCACATACATCATCTCTAACATTTGTTTTTCTACAATAATATTTCCTGAGTGTTTATTTTTCATTTAAACCGTAAGAGCAAAGGCAATTATTGACACACAGACATTTATTATTTTCTTCCATGCTGATTAGAAGGAATGGGAGTCTTATTTCTCCACGTTGTGCCAGCTGCTTGTAATTCCATGAAGCTGTTTCTGCTGCTTTTCATACCGTTATAAATATCTCCAATCAGCACCTGACAGGCCTCTCATTGGCTGCTGCAGAATCACAGCACATGAAGCCCATGAATTTCTCCGCCGTGCATCTGAAGTTCAAACACAATCCTCGTATGAATTAGTCATCCGTTCCCACCCCCCTCCCACTTCAAAACACTACAAGGCCACTGGCTATGGTAAATGAAGACATTAAAGGGGAGAGCGGGAGCGCATCAAGAGGATTTGGGGGGAGCTTTCTCTCCAAAAAAGCAGATTTGGCCCGCTCGGGCCCCTGACAGCAGCACATGTTGTGGGAAGATAGCGGGCGGCGACGGCGCACAAAGGCGGCCCTGAGCCGAGCCGAGCGGCGTGAGGCTCCCTGGCAATCGGCCGCCGCCCTCCGCCGCCTTGGCGCTGTCGCCCCACGTTAGTCACACCACAGGAGACGGGGCCCGGCCTCCCGACCGCCGCCGAGGGCCACAAAAGGCCCGCTGCCGCTCTGCGGTAAAGCTCCTGTCTGCGGCCCCCCCACCTCTGGAGACAGAGACAGATATACAGCATGAGATGAGACGACGGGACGGAGGCAGCGTTCAATTAAAAAGGCATTAGAGCAGAAACAGCAGCGGACGAGACGCTGGCTGCAGCGTGGCCTCCGAGCGGCCGAGCGCTCGCTCAGCCGTCCTCTCCGGCTTCAGCCTGAAAAACAGCCTCTCACACGCTGCCGCTTACCTCAGGTCAGATTTCTGTGTTGTCACTTATCAAATGAATTTTCGAGACTCTGACTTGATTTAGTCTCCGTTTGCAGAGTGCAGCAACAAACAAAAGCAAACAAATAACAGAAGCACAGAAACAAGTCTGAGCTGAGAAATATCACTGAGCTGATATTTAATCAGACAGAAAGTGGAGACCATCCCCAATTTAGCTTCAGGTTTGGGCCAAATTATTCATCAAAAATCACAATTTTCATACAATTCATCCTGAGAAAATGTATTTATTTTTTAATGCACAGAAGCAGAACGTGAGCAGAGCGCGGACTCACAGCTGATCAATAAATGTGAAATATCTGAATTGTTTAAAGATTGGCTTAGAGTTTTTTTTTTTTAGTAAAATTAGTCAGTTTCTGGCCCCTGGACCCACAGTTTGTCAACTGTTAACTATAATGTTAGTATTTTAGGATCAAGAGAAAATCACAAATGTGATCAAAATTGATTCTTCAAATCTGTTTCTAATTAAGTCAGATTGAATCATAAAATCAAAAAATGGAAAATGAAAAATCCCTGAAGTCATTTCTCTCTTTTGGTATAAAATCTGTGTTAATTCTGGATTAAAAATCACTGATTTGGCCGTCGTCCAATCAGGGAGCAGCTCTGTGACGTCTAACGAAGTGGCTGACGAGCCTCTGATCAATCACGTCTTCACTGTAATTAATGCTGCGATGCCATTGGTTCCCATCCTGCCTCACACCTGCCAGCTTGTGTGTGTGTGTGTGTGTGTGTGTGTGTGTGTGTGTGTGTGTGTGTGTGTGTGTGTCCAGCTGTGTGTGCAGACTCCTTGTTTTTATGTGAACAGCTGGCAGGTCTCCTCTGTTGTTTTCATATTGTGTTTGGGGGGAGACTGCACATCTGTGTGTGTGTGTGTGTGTGTGTGTGTGTGTGTGTGTGTGTGTGTGTGTGTGTGTGTGTGTGTGTGTGTGTGTGTGTGTGTGTGTGTGTGTGTGTGTGTGCGTGCATGCGTGTGTGCATGCGTGTGTGTGTTGAAGCATTACCTGCCTTGTTACCTTCCAGCGTTGTTGTGTTCAGGTGAATTCACTCCATTATAAACACAGAGAGCTGATTAAAGCAGCTGTCTGTCAGCGTCTGCTTCAGATTCTACGACGTCACGTTAACAACACGCGTCTTTCTGCTCACGATCAGACTGACTGTGTTTATCTCACATTTCTGCTTCCCGACTGACAACATTTAAAGTCAAAGTTACACTTTCTAAATATCTGTCTGTAATTTGAAGGTTGGACTGTGTGGAAGCCATAAAAACCCTGAACAGAAAATTCAAATCCAGATTAAAACAGCAGACAGACGTGGTTTGACAGCAGAGATGAGGACATGTGGAGGAAGGTCCAGAAGAGCTGCAGCAAATACAAAGTTTGTTCAGAAGAGAAGAAAATGGGAATAAAAATAAATCAGAATGACGACTTTAAACGCTGCAGGCAGACGTTTCCATCAGAGCGTCAGCAGACAAACTTATGGCTCTCACAGTGACGACCTTTATGTTAGTGAAGCCTGAAGATCCTAAATGCTCTCAGACCATCACAGAACCACAACCAGCGGCTTCACACAGGAAGCTGAACAGAAAACCAGGAGCAAACGTCGTGAAATGTTGTAACATCAGAGCTCAGATGACGCTCGTGTCTTAAGATCTCACTTTGAGAAACATTTTTTCTCCAGTGAACAAAAAAAACACAAACTTTAACAGAGACCTGATTTAAATCAGGATTAATCTGATCTGAAGTCAGTCAGCAGCAGCACCAGCTTTCACTTCTGGACAGTTTTCATGACTGAAGTTCATCACCCAGGTCAAGAGACAAAGTCCCCAAAGGACAGACGTGATGTGAGACGTCTTCACATGCTGAGAGTTGATGGTCTGACTGGCTGCTCCGCTGGTTCGTAGACTGGCTGCTTGGCAGAGGAGACAGAAGGAGGCGTGGGGGGGTGGATGGAGGAGTTTTTTTTGTATTTGAGGGTGGGGGGATCCAGCATATGCCCGGCCCCGCTGACAGCTTGCCTACGTTCCCCATCATCTCGCCTGCAGGCTTCCTTCTTCCTCTCAAAGAAGGCAGAATATTTTTTGGGCGCCCAGTCAGGTTGGGTCCTGGTGAAACCTGTGTGTGCGTGGGCAATGTGCTGCCGAGGGAAGAGCGAGGCATTAATATGTGTGTGTGCGTGTGTGTGTGCGTGAGAGTGAGAGAGATATGTAAGGCTCAGAGAAGAAGGAGACGAAGGAGAATCTGAGGAGCTCGTCTCTTGTCAGGGTTGACTTCTGACCCCCCGCTGCTTTCCCTTCAGCGCTTACCAGATATTTTCGTTAGCTTGTATAATGTGAAACCCTCCAAGTTTCTCCTCAGCTGGATCCATAAAGTGAACACAGAGAGTTTGATACCACACACACACACACACACGCACACACACACACACACACACACACACACACACACACACACACACACGCACACACGCTCTCTGAGGGAGGCCGGAGGTGAGAGGAGACGGGAGGTTTTTTTTTATTTGTGCACTGATGAACCGCTGACTCGACTTGTCCTCCGTCCCTCCCAGCAGTGTCTCTTACCTTGACCCTCCTGTCGGTCAGGATGGAGACGGACGCTGCGTTCGCTGTCCGCACCGTTGCTCTGGTTTCTCTGAACGCTACTGCCTTCAGGTCCCGGCTCTGATAGGAGTCAGTGCTCTTTATTGATCACCTATCAAATTGATCGGTCCGTTAAATGTTTCCAGTGAAGCCAAGAGCCCTGCTTTCAGGATGCAGTTAGCCTAGCTTAGCATACAGACTGGAAGCAGGGGGAGCAGCTAGCTTGGCTGCATCCAGCACCTCTAAAGCTCTAAACAGGATTGATCTCATTGTTTAGCCTGAACAGCATCGCCTGTAGTTTCACTTTAACTCCAGAGTTTCTGTTTAATCTCTTCTTCTTTTTATTTTCTATAATTTGACTTTTTTAAGTTCCTTTAGCTGTCTTTGTTTATTGGCGTTCGTGTGCTCCTGTGACACCTGAGTTTCCTCTCTGGAGGACGAATAAGGGACAGTCTTAAATGTTGTGAACCTTAAAAGCACTTTGTGTTTTGGGGTTGTCTCGTCGATCATCAGGACTTCAGGTCTGCAGCTTGGCTTGTCGGGTTCAGTCCGGACGAGACGTTCCAGCCTGAACGTGACGTCACTGAGACTGTTTATCAGGAAATAGACTTCCCGACTTCAGCAGCACAAAAACAGAAGAAGAAGAAATATGAAACTACACAAAAGAGCTTCAAACATACAAATGAATCAGTTAGATCAAACCAAGTGACAGCTAACGAACGATTATTCCAACACGACCAGTCTAACCAGCAGCTGGAGCAGCGCTCGCCTCCTCGCAGTGACGAAGAGGAGCTCCACGTGTTTGTGTTGAGTGTGAAGATCGGAGCAACAAACACTCAGCGAGCCTGCGCCTCCGTCTGTGTGGATAAACTTGAAATAGTCGGGTGGTGCTGCTCTAAATAATATTGTGCGATGGCATATGTGTCTAACACGTGCTACACACACACACACCCACACTCACACACACACACACACACACACACACCCCGGCTCATCAATGAAAGTCGGTCAGAGGGTGGGGGGGTTCCGGCCTCTCCCCATGCTCTGCCAGGCCATCTGTTCCTCCTGCCTCCCTCTCACTACACAACTGCCTTCCTGTTTCATCCTCTTCTTCTGTTGTAGCCACACAAACCCCCCCCCCCGCACACACATACACACGCACACACACCAACGCAGCCCGTCAGCCAATACCCCGTCAGAGTTTTGAAGGCGAGTTTCATATCGTCTGAGTGAGAGGAGTTGATTATCTGAGCGCTGATATTTTGGCGCAGACGCTTGTCGCACATTTTCGTGCTTTGTGCCGCCAAACAGAGCGACGTCCAGACCGCCAAGGTCATCGCCAAACGGCGGCTTCGTGTTTCAGCAGTGGAAATGCCAACAAATGTGAGCTGAGCTGAGAGGAGAGTGGAAACCGTCTGCAGGCCTGCTGACGGCGACGCTGCACTGAAACATTTGCTTGTGTTTCGTGTCGTCCAGTAAATTTGTTTTCGTGGTTTGAGGTAAAACTGGGGCCTCGGCCTGTCTCACCTGTGTCCTTGAGACCCACCTGGACCTGTCTGCTACCCTGTCCCTGACCCTCAGCCCTTTGCTTTGGCTCTTTTGGCCGTCGCTCGTCGGCTAATGCAGCTCATTGGTTACACTCTCTTTCCCCTTTGGGCAGCTGAGTATGTGCCTGGCAGACGAGACGGAGGGACAAATGTCCTCAGACCTGAAGCTTCCTCCACAGACGAGTCTCACACTTTCTTTCTTTCCCTCTTCTTCTTCTTCTGTTTACTCGTGTTAATTCTGTCATCTTTCTCTGTGATTTCTGTTTTTTGACCTTGCTTACATCATTATGTCCCTTTATGTCCTCTTCCTCTTCCTGTCTCGTAGTCCTCGTCTTTCTTCCCTTCGTCGGTATTCGGGTCACTCTAATTTTTCCTTTTCCTTCTTTCTCTCAGTGCTCCTGCTTTTCAGACGTCTTCTGCTTCCACTTTTTCTTTCTTCTTCAGCTCTTTTGTTACATGTTTCCTCATCACTTCCTGGTTTCTGGTCTTTATTCCTCCCTCATTCATCCCTCCTTCTCTCTCTCTCTCTCTCTCTCCTGGTTTCCTGACCTTATTCTCCCTCTTCATCGCTCTATTTTTACTCTCTCCTTCTGTTTTCCTTTCTCTTCCTCCTCTTCTTTTTTCCACTCTTCCCTCTCTCTCTCTCTCTCTCTCTCTCTCTCTCTCTCTCTCTCTCTCTCTCTCTCTCTCTGGTTGTGCGAGCTTGGTGGAGGCTTGGTTTCAGGCCCGGTGCTGTTGGCTGATCTCCAGCCTGGCAGCAGCTCAGTGGGAGCAGGTGGAGCCCCCATCCCCCATCCCCCATCACACACACACACACACACACACACACACACACACACACACACACACACACACACACACACACTTTGTGGTCCTGCAGTATTTTTTAGCCCAAACCCGCCGCCGACATCAGCCCGTCTCCATGGTGACGTCCATGTTGAGTTTTTGAATTTCTGCTCACGTCTGATTGGTCGGCTGTTTGTCAGTGTTGTAGCCTGTAACTCACATTTCCCATAATAACCTGAACTGACTATTTTAACTCCTCTTCCTCCTCTTCACGTTGAATTACTGTGGCGCAGATCGACCTGCTGCTCTCATGGACATCATGGCATGAAGGAAATGTTTCAGATGTAAAAGAGGCTTTGTGAGTTCGCTTAAATGACGTGAACATCTTCATCACTTCTGTGTGGACGTGCAGACGTTTGCTTTCATGAGACTTCTGATGTCAAACATCTGAAGAATCGCCAGCAGCTGACAGGTTTTTATTGAGGTACAGAGAAAGAAGGTGGTCCAGTGTGTCAGAGGACCGTCCACGGCAGACACGTCACACACACTGTGTCTGCAGGGACGTGTGTGTTCAGGTGTGTTTGACGTGACATTCAGAAAACTTCATCTCTCACCTCTGAATGACACATAAGACCAGAAACATCTGCACGGCTCCATCCTGCCAGAGACGAGCGAGACAAAAAGACGACTGTGAACTGACGGTCAGTGAAGATGAAGAAGCAGAAATCACTCAAACAAACACATTAAGTGTGTTTTTCCCTTAAACTTTCCCTGAAAGTTTCCCCTGAAGTTGGTTTCATGTTCACATTTTTTAAAACCCAAAACATTTTTTTAAAACTGCAGTTTTTCTTCAGTAACGTCCATCAAACACGGAGACGTTTTACTCTGCAGACGTTTAAACATTTTGTGTTTAATGCTGAAAACAAACAAACAAAAAGACAAAAAAAACATTTTTCTAGTGTGACATCAGGGCGGGGGGGGGGCGTTTTCTTTGCCTTCACACACACACACACACACACACACACACACACACACACACACACACACACAAACAGCTCGTCTTCTTCGTTTTCACGCCGCGCTCTGTCACCTGTCGCCGGGCGGTTTTATCCTCTGGAGGCTCTTCGTCTCGTCTTGTGTCCTGCTGGGAGTTTACCTCCGTCAGATGTGTAGTGTGAATGGATGAGTGGATGAACGGGTGGATTTTCTTTCCTCTGGTGGAATTCAATGAGCGTTCAAGAATTTAAAATTCAAAATAATTTGATCTGAAGTTCAGAATTTCAGTCAGAGTGATATTGTTAATATATTCTAATAATTCTAAAAGTATAATTTCATTTTTAAACAGAATCGGCAAAACTGTCACTTCAGGTTGTTTTCATATTTTACATTTGTTTCATTTCAAGTTTAATTTATTTTTCTTCAAATATAAAAATTATATTGATATTTAAAAAATATCCAAAGCAGAAGAATTATTATTAGAAGAATTATTAGACAAATTAACGTTTCTTTGTGTTTATTTGTGTGTCTTTTGTTCTTTTAATGGATTTTTTCTTTCTGCTTATTTGAGAGATTCAAATGAATTTTCAGTTAATAATCAGGTTTAATTTGTCTGCTTGATTTTTCTCGTTGCTTAAATTTAACTGGGTTTATTTTTGAATTTACAGACGCACGAAAAATGAGAAAGAAAAAGGAAAAATTTGTCTTTATTTATTCTGATGTGCAGTTTTAGTTTTAATGTTTCAGACAGTTCAGCTGCTGCAAAGAACAGAAACACTGAAATGGAAAAATGCTTTTTACACCATTCGGGTTAATTATTTTCTCTAAAAATATCAAGTGTGTGTACTTTCCTTAACTTGACGTGTATTTGTCTAGTCGTCCTGTGTGTGTGTGTGTGTGTGTGTGTGTGTGTGTGTGTGTGTGTGTGTGTGTGTGTGTGTGTGTGTGTGTGTGTGTGTGTGTGTGTGTGTGTGTGTGTGTGTGTGTGTGTGTGTGTGTGTGTGTGGCTGCTCTCAGGACGCTGATGGTGAGCTGGGCTCGGCGCTGAGCCTCGCTGTGCTTCCAGCCTGGTGTAGTGTCGGCCTGTCGCCTCTAGATGGCGCCTCAGTCTGCTGTTCTGACTGCTGAGCTCAGTTCAGCCTCATTAGGCATTTCGGTTAATTAACACAAACTTCACTGGACAGAAGAGTGTGATGTCATCGAGGTGGATCAGCTGAGTTAACAGTCCAGGAGGCCGACCGAAACCTCTCAAACCTCTCTGCGTCTTCAGATCTGAGGGTCACGTCAGGTTTTCCTCCTCCGAGTGAACGAAGCCTTGGCGTCTGATTGGTTGGAGCTGAACGAGCTCAGACTGTTCTCACCTGAGCTGAAGAGCACAAATAGATTCTTGACAGTGTGAATCAGCTGTGCTTTGCGAGACCTCCGGTGTCGTCAGCGAGTAATCCATGATCACGCATTAAGATTATTGATCATATCGGAAACCCACTTTAATTGCTGTAATCTAATTAGCTTCTCTTTGTCTTGACCTTCATTGCCGAGATGTTGTTTATCCAGCTAATAACGTGGAGCCGCAGATGTATTTGAGCAAAGTAAATCTGCAGATTGTCTTGTTAAATCACGCCGGCCGTCCTTCTATTAACATAAAAGCTTCTGTTCATTAACCTCAGACGACTCGCGGCTCTGCGCTGCAGCACAGCGCCGCAGAAGCTGCAGAAGAAGAAGAGGTCGGCCCAGGTCGACCGAGCCCGACAGATTTATTTAGAAAAGGCTTCTGACAAACAGGTGCTCCACCAGACTAACTTCAGATTGAAGATGATTGGATCACACTTAGCGCGTGGCGTCTTTCACCAGGGTTCTGTCTCAAATTCACTTTCATGAACATTTCAAACGCAGCATAATTCAGGATTTTATGTGCAGACGCTTCTATTGGCTGAAAGTTTTGCTGCTTTCAGGTTTTCATTAAAATCTCTCAGACAGGCATGACGAGCAAACTGTCAGCATCGAGGGCATTTCCAGGTGTGAGGAGGAGGGGCCAGGTACGACGAGAACTCACATCCACGTCCTCATCACATTTGTTCTGTTTTGGGGGCCACTTTACAGGAAGATGACTTCCTCATTCTTAATCCCGCCTCAAACTCTGATTGGCTCGGTTGTTTCTCCAGCAGGCTGAGTGTTATGAGGGACAGAATAAAAACCGAATGAGCCCGAGGGTTCGGCACGTTCATCAGGTCAGTCTCTAGTTACTTAGTCCTACATTTCCCACAATGCACCTGGATCGTGTCTGTCACATGAGCCTCCCTGCCTGGTCCACACCTCTAGTTTGTCACACATGGAGGTGAGACATTTGTGGTCTCCAAGACAAAACTGAGATGACATCATAGTGATGTCATCAGGGTCCTGTAGCTCAGCAGGACGTCCCTTCAGTCCCATTCTGGGGCTTCTGATGGTGTCTCACAGTGTCCATCAGCCGATGGAGCTCGATGGATGAAGAAAAATGAAAAAGTGAACCTTAAAGATTCCACGTGGACAGTGTGGACGTGTGACAGTGGAAAGCTGCTCAGTGGATCCAGTCATGTCGTTTTTCACTGATGCTCAAAAACTCCAGATGAAGTTTTAACGCTGAAGCAAACTTTGGCTTCATGAAGCCGGAAGTGACCATTTCAGTTACTCGAGTTTTCTCCTCAAAGTTTGAGCTCACATACATTTCTCTTTGCTGAGTTATATCTGAGATGAATTAAATCATGTTGGATGAATGTGAGATTTGATGATGCGTCCACACATTCAGTGGCTCGCGGCTGATGTTCTCTGACTGTGGGTCAGCGTGTGCAAGTACCAGAGCAGCAGAGTTCAGGTGTTTCATCAGCTGCAGCTGCGGGATCCGCGCATGAAGCCTCCGCCGCTGCGTCCCGGTCGGTCCGCCGCAGAGCTTCAGCTCCCCCCGAAAATCTGCACCGACAGCACTCACACTCACGTGCGCGGCCATCACGACGCAGCACTCCTCACAAGTCCATGCGGACAAATAGAGCCATGTGCAGCGGCACTGAATTAGCAGCAGCCGCGGCCGGTGCACCGACTCCGCTCCGCTCCGGTCCCCTCCTCCACTGAGCGTCCCGTCCGGCCGGGAGGGAGCGCTCCCCGCCGCCCGCTGCGGGATGCGCGCGGCGCTGCAGGGCTGGAGCTGCCCCCCGCTGCACGGAGCAGGCTGATCTGCCGCTGCTGTTCCCGTGCTGTGCCGGGTCACACCGAGCTGAACCGGGTTATGTGGATCCAGCAGGACAGGAAGAAGAGGAGGAGGAGAGGGGGGAGGAGGGACAGCGGCGGAGAACGAACAAACAAACAGGCGGCGACCGAAGCGACGCAACTTCTGTAAAGTGTGTGACCCGAGCCGAACCGAGCCGAGCCGAACCAAACACGCTGAGAGAGGAGCCGCCGAGCCGAGCCGAACCAAGGCTGCAGCCGCACATTCGTGCTCTTCTGTGGATGATTGCTCCTCAGCCTGTCGGCCTCCTCAGACTCTGAGCTGCTCCTGTTTCATTTCAAGAAGTCACACTGACTCAGACGGACATGAAGCGTCCCGACTGAACTCCTCACCTGCACGCAGACTGACAATGGTACGCAAGTATGAGCCTGCTAGAACCCTGCTAGAACCCTGCTAGAACCGTGCCAGAACCAGAGAGTCTCTGCTGCTGCACTGATCTGTGATCAGGCTGTTGATCTCGTTTCTATAATCAATACCTTGTGTTTGTGTGTGTTTGGTCCTCCAGAAAATGTGCTTTTATTATTATTATTATTATTATTATTATTATTATTATTATTATTATTATTATTATTTATTAACAGTAGTAGTACTCTAGTAGTAGTAGTAGTAGTAGTAGTACCTGTTTTTGGTGCCTGTGAATCGGAATGCAGTGAACAAGCGCGTTCTCGTCTGCGCGCAAACGACAGCACTTTTTTCCCCTCAAATTATCGTCCAATCAGACGCAGCTCTGACGTTCAAATGCCTCCATTTCACCCAATTAGAATCTGTTTAGAGAGCGTAGCTGTGACGTTGCCGCTCGTGATTGGCTTTGCTGCAGATGTGGGCGGATCAAATGGTCATGTTCCATAAAGTAACAATCTGTATGGTGTGTGTGTGTGTGTGTGTGTGTGTGTGTGTGTGTGTGTGTGTGTGTGTGTGTGTGTGTGTGTGTGTGTGTGTGTGTGTGTGTGTGTGTGTGTGTGTGTTACAGTCACAAAGTTTGTGTTTTGTGATATTTAAACTCATTTGTTGTTGCTTTAATATACAGACAGGCTCTGAGTTTAAGGTGGTTTAACTGCGTCTGTAATTACAGACGAGCTCCTTAATAATATAAAACAACTATTAATATACTTTGTGAACCTTTATGAATTTACTGTGTGTGTGTGTGTGTGTGTGTGTGTGTGTGTGAGAGAGCTCCCTGGATGTTCTCGGGCTGACTGTGACCAGGCGGCCCTGCTGGTTGGACGTCTGTTGTATTATTTTTATCGTACTTTAATCACTCATAGTATTGATTGAACATGTCTGGAAGCGTCTGCAGCGTCTGTCGCATCCCTGTTCTCACCTGAAAATATCCCAGACTAACGTGTGTGTGGTTTGAGCGGTCAGTTCTGTCTGTGCTTTTTACTTTATTACACTTGATTAAATGTTATGTTAACGTGGCTGCAGGGGTTCACAGCACCTCTGCACTGTTGCATCCTTATCTCCTGAAACATCGATGTAATGTCCTCAGAACGTCCCTGGAAGGACTTAAAGTGAAGAGAGTGTCATGGTCTGTCATGGTGATTTCATCTTCTGTAATATTGCTGCGATCTGGCTCTGGGCGCTCACAGTGTCTGTGGTCAGCGTAATGATGGAGGTCTTTACAGTGTGTTTAGAGTCCTCCTGCATCCCGCTGTCAGTCCACCGTCGCCTCCTCTGCGTCGGGACACGTGGAGCCTAACTGTGACTGTATTTTGGTGTTTTTGCCTCCTGTGCTCTGTCCATGGTTTTTAATATTTCTTCTGTTTGTGTCTAGCGTTTCACGGTGTGTCTGTGCTTCTGGTGGTGTTTTATGTTTCTGTTTGTGGAGTTTGATCTCCTCTTGTATCGTCTTTACTGGTCCTATAGGGACACGCAGAGCGTCTGTGGCTTTATAGAGGCTTTACTGGATTTTATGGTAACTTCTGTAGTGTCTCCACAGGCTGCTCTTCCTCTTACATCCCTGTAAAGGCTTTTATAGTGTGTGTGGTCCTCAGGTGTGACTTCATGACTCTTTAAAGCGTCTTAAACTCTCCAGAACAGCCTGTTTCTCTGACACCTCTGAAGCGAACAGCTGCTAAAGCCTTTATACATCAAGTCATTTTCAGTTTTTGTCCTCATGTCCACACTGATGCTGTTTATCTAAATATCTCCTAAAAGCTTCAGTTGTCCTCAGCCATCAGCACATGTGGTCTGCTGGTGTGTTTGGGTGTAAATATTGTGGCTCTGCTTCTCTTCTCTTCACTGCGAGGTGTCTGGGCGTTATGTAGGGGGCGCTGTTCACTGGCTCCATTCAGCTCAGCTCAGCTCAGCTCAGCTCAGCTCAGCTCAGCAGTGAGCAGCAGAGCCTCGCAGAGCTCAGTCTGACCTGCCGGGAGGAAAACGGCCTCACACACGTTTCCATGCAAAGGTGTGAAGTGACTGAATGGATATTTTCACTTTGGGAAACTTCCTGTTTTTCTTCCACCATGTTTCAAAGTGAAATATTTCTTCTTTTTTTCTCTGCTGCTTTTATCTGGAAGCTACGAAACCTCAAACCTGTGCAGACGCACACATGCACTTAGCTCTGAATATAACACCGTGAACATACAGCCGTCCATCAGAGGCTTCATCCTCTGAGCGGCCATGCAGCCTCCAGAGAGAGCGGCCTGCTGAGGAGGCTGTGCTCACTCTGCTCTTCACATCTAAAACACACAGTTTCAGCCTTTAAAGGAGCATTCATCAACTTTTCCTCCAGTTTCCACACTTAAATACTTCCTTCCAAAACTGACGTTGTGTGCAGGACTCAAGTTCAAATTCAGAGGTTTCTTGTCATTTCCAAACTATAAAGAACAAAGTTATGCTGAAATATCGTTTCTCAAGGATCAGGATACAAAACTTTACACAAAACATAAAAACACCAAGACAGAAAACTGTGACGGTGCGTCAGACCTGTGTGTTCAGAGAGAAAGAGCACACTAAACATACAGACACACTTACACACAGTTTCTCCTCCATGTCTGAGACCTGATGTCCTTTCACATCATAAAAAATCCTAAACGCAATCAGACGCACCTGTCAGAGGTCACGTGCTGCAGGTTTATGAGTTTATGATCTCACATGTGTCTCATTGATATTATGTAAGAGTGTGTGAGTGTGTGTTATGTAAAGTTGACGGGATCTGATTTCTGCTCCAGTAATAATAATAATAATAATAATAATAATAATAATAGAATTCTACGTTTAAATAGAGAGAATTGACATTTAGGGAGTAATTAAAGTGTCTCCCTGCAGTGAGTGGATCCTGTCAGATCTTTATAGATCACTTGGATCTCCTCCTCTGACTGCCAGCTTCTTATTGACTTGACGCTGAAGCGGCTGTTTGTGCGTCTCTGCGCATCACGGACGCGTTTACCGGCTTCTGGTGGTTTAAAGTGTCTTTAGGACACGACAGGACGCCGGAGTCCAGCTCGCTTTCTTTCACACACTCCAGGACAGGAAAGTGTGGGCAGCAGAGATCCTGTGGAGAGATGTGGAGAGGCTGAGAGGGAGCGGAGCGGCGGAGCGGCGGAGCTGCACAGAGAGGCGGCCGGCGGTCCAAACTTGAGCGGAAACAAACGGGACTTTGGCGGAGCCGCGACTTCATTTCCTCCCAGAGAAAGAGGCTCTCCGCCGCGTCGCGCTGCCCTGTGCGGTGGATTCCTTCCACTTCTTCCTCCTTAATGCCTAAACTGTAAAAACCATCCGTCGTCTTCCGCTGCCTACGGGAGCCCGTGAAGTTGTTAAAATGCAACGAAACATTTCGTCAGAGAATCAGAGTTTCCTCCTCGTGCATTCTAATCAATATTGATCAATAAGCCCACAGTCTGATCAGTTTCATCTCGATATTGTCCTGAGCGGCGGGATCCCGGAGCTCAGAGGAACGCTGCTACACACACTCACATGCACGCGCGCGCACACACAGCGGCGGCATCACCGGATTCTACTTGTGAAACTGCGCGCGGAGGATCGATGGTTTTCTCTCTGATCAATAAGCAGAGTGTGTGATCAGTTTCGGCTCTGCAGGGTCAGTGCGCACAGTCCGCGGCCGCACACCGACGCAGTCCGCCGGCGGAGCGAGCGGAGGTCCCGGAGCTCGGAGCAGCAGACAGGCAGAGGAGCGGAGAGGAGGTGGCGCTCCTCTCTGCGTCCGGGACAACACACCGACTCTCTCTCTCCTCTCTCCTGCACCGTGTCCTCCTGCTGGAGATAAATTAACGGAAAGCAGCTGTCGGCTGTTTTACAGGCGAGGCGGCCGTCTGGCAGCTCAGGGATCCCGTTTTCCTCTTTCTTTCTTCCTCGTCAAATCTCTTTTCCCGGGACTCCGCCGACAGCGCTGCTGCTGCTGCACCGCGCCCTCCGTCCCGAGCACCGAGGAGCCGCACCACTGCACGCCGGCCACAGCGCACCGCAGGACGGATAGACATGTTGCCGAGGTCCGCCTGTCGCCGCGGCTCTCCGGCCGTTTGAAATGCACTTTCGGGACGCTTTGGAGATTTCCACCGTCCACCACCACCGGCCGCTCCCGCCTCACCCCCCAGCACCGACACCACACCGGGCTTCCCTGTGACTTTTTTTTTTTTTTTTAATTTTCAGCTTTACTAAGTGGACTTTTCTCTTGTTGCCGGAGATGTTCTTCGTGTCTGGGCTGAAAGTTGTGCGCTCCCCGGCGGAGGGCCTCTAACAGGTCCGGACAGTACATGTAACTCGAGGCGGGGTCAAAGTTCAGCCCTGGTTGGAAATGTGAAAGCGAAGGGGGCAAAGGAGGGCTCTATCTCCCCTTCTCCCACTTTCTCTCCTCCTTTTTTCTGTTCTTTCCTTTTTTCACACACACTCTCTCACACACACACACACACACACACACACTGGGCTACACGCTGCGCACACGCACGCGCGCACACACAGGCTGGAGTTACAGTAACCCACGCACACAAACACACAAACACACACACACCTTCCAGATCTAAGATTAGAGCCGACAGATATGTATTCTCCGCTATGTTTAACGCAGGTGAGTGAGCTTTCAAACTTTTCAATGGTCTTAACGGTGTTTGTTTGCAGCGCGCGCTCTCCCGCGCCTATAGGCTGTTGACTGTTCGCTGTGGACCGTATGGATCCTATAGACTCTTCCCTGTAGTCTGCAGGCTGGACTCCGCCGCAGCCTCTCCTCTCCTCTCACTTGCACTGTCGCCTCCTCTCTGCAGCACATGGCGGACTGCGCCTCAAACTTACTTTATTCACTCATTTAACGAGCTGCATTTCTCTCTTTCTGCTCTTTGGCGGAGACTTTTGGTGCTCGCGCTGCGTGTTTTTGACTTGTTTCGGTGGAGGTTTGAGCCCCCGGTTGTGTCTGTCTGTCTGCGCCCTGCACGCGCGCTCTGTCCCGGCTGCCCCTCTGGCTGAAGCCGGGCTCAGGCGCCCGCTGGCCGGCCGGCCGGCCTGACCGCAGCTCCGGCTCCGTCTTCGCTTCCTCTCTAAACTTTAACGCCGTAATTTACTCAGAATTTGGATGCGTAAACTGAAACACGGTCATAATTTTGGACGCGTAAACTTGCTGTTTATTTCTGTTTTCTTTACCCCCAAACTTTCCAACCGTAGCGAGCACGCCGACACGAGCTGAGCCCCGCGCAGAGACGCTCACGCATGAGGCGCGCGCAGCGGTGAAACCCTCATTTTTCTAGCTGAGGTCGGTTCTGACTCAGGTTGTTCCAGAGCTCCGTATTTGTGCGTAAATGAGTGAGTTTTGTGTCCTGACGCAGGGTGAGGACAGGCGGATGGAGGGGTCTGCAGGCTACATTCACAGTGAATGTGATCATTAATCTGCTGCTGAGGCCTCACACAGGATCCTCAGGCCTGACAGAAAGCTGTCTGCACAACTAACCCGAGGTGATCTGAGGTGACAGACCTGCACGAGGCTTCAGCAGCCTCACACAAAATGTCACTCCACACACAGAAGACAGAGCTCAGGACGGGGACATTTGTCCTTATTTACAGCCTGAATTTAAACACTTTGCATATTTATGCTTCAGTGCCTTAAATTTGACTGAATTTTCTCCTTAAAAAATCATTTTCTCTGCCGCAGTGTGGGGTTCAGGGTCAGAGGTTAAAATAGGATTTAAGAGCTTTTTTTTTTTTGGGTGTGACCTCATGGAGATTTTGGCTTCCTCCTGCAGGAATTATCGGCCTGATCTCCTGAAATGAGCCACAGCGTCAGAATTAAAATAAAAACAGAAAAATGACAAAGATTTAAATTGCACTATTTTTTTACTGACACCTTTAATTTAATCCACCAATTTTTAAAATGCATTTTATTGCAAAGATTGGTTTGAAATTAAATTATGTCACATTTTATTATTTCTTGCTGAAATGCATTTTGTTATTATAAACAAAGAAGATGTCAGAAACCAGATAATAATTCTAAGAATTTCCAGACGAGTGTGTTAATTGATCCTGGCTGTAAATAGGCAGAACGTTCTGTCAGGAGCTCGTTCAGAGTCGAGCGCTCGTCTGATAATCTGCTGCTCGTCAGCTCTTTGTGGCTTCGCTGCTTTCTGCTGCCGCTTTGGTGAATCCTCAGAAATGATTTTCTGCGAAGCTTCGGTTTGTTTTTGAAGACGACGTGAGCGTCTGAAACTGAGGAACGAGCTCGAGCTTTAACGTTTAATCTGATTATCAGGCAGTAAAACCAATAATGAGCAGACAGTCGTCACTGCTGCTGTTCGAGTCGTGATCACAAAACGCTGAGAAAAATCTGTTCTGGGCTTCGAACTCGTCTTCGCTGGTTTCTCAAACATTTTTACTGAGCAGGTGCTTCGTCTTTTTTTCTCATTGATTAATTGATTTTATTGGAGCTTTCTTTCTAATTTCTGATAATTCTGACATATTTGATCATGGAATAGAAGTGTGTGTGTGTGTGTGTGTGTGTGTGTGTGTGTGTGTGTGTGTGTGTGTGTGTGTGATCCAGTGACGCTGTAAGTGACAGCCTGCCTGGAACAAACGCTGCCTTTTCATTCAGCATCACGAGGCCCAAATTTAGTGATTGAAATATTTGGATATTTCAGCTCATATTGATCATCAGCTGCTGCTCCTTTGAAAAACTCGCACAGCTTAAATTTGAATTTGTGTTTTGTGATTTAAGAAGACAAATAAATGGAAATGTTGATGGAAATGTTGGAGGACTTCCTGCCAAAATGTCACATTTAAAGAAAAATAAATCTGAAGCGTTAAATTTCCGCGGCTCAAAGCGTCAGTGAAGTAAGCGTCTGCGTTTCGCCCAGCGGCCAGCAGGAGGCGCCCAGACACAGAGCGTTATCGGTTTTTATCGTAATTAAACGTTTTAAAGATGCTCTTATTTATCGTGGCCTGTGGAACTTCTGGGGATTTTGTGGCCTTTGACAAACTTCAACAAACACGTTTTGGTGTTTATTAGCTTTTATTTAACTTGTGATGTTTAGTCGGCGTTTAAATGTTTTAAATTGATTTTATAGAAACAGACAAAGAGTAGATGAGTTGATCATTACGTGGTGACAGAGTGCAGCACGAGACACGATGTGGAGACGACACAGTAAAATAAAGACGAGCAGAAGAACTCAGATTCAGCAGATTCTGACTGAATGAATCAAAACTGGCAGATTGTTGATTTTCAGAATTTTACAAAATAAAAAAATCCAACGAGAGATTTCGTCTTAAACTGTGTTTAATGTCTGAACACATTAGAGCTTAAAGCAGGAGTCAGAGTCTGAACCCGACTGTCCACTGAGGACCCACAGAGGTCTGAGGCAGATGCACATGGAGGACGTAGAGAAGGTCCCACTGGTCGTCCTCTGCTGTCTTTTGTCTTAGTGGACAAATGTCTGTCTTGTCCTGCGTGAGCTGCTCTGCTTTACATTCGTCCTCTGCGGAAACGTCGAGCCTTCCTGTGGTTTGAAGCTCGCTGAGTTGTTTCTGGATCTCGTGTGTGAGGGTCCTCCTCAGGGTCTGGACCTGACCTGGTCCGGCTCAGACGTCAGTGTCTTCTGCTGAGGTGATTCTGGTGCTTTGACAGACTCTCGGTGTGTCTGATGACACTTTGTGTGCAGATGCACTTTGAGTAAATCTCCCTCCCTGCTGCCGCCGTCGTCCTCCGTCTCCAGCCGCTAACCATCGGGCCTCGGCGGCGAGCCTCTGAGCCGAGCGACACGCCGATAATTCCCTCAGTGTGTCGGTGTGGGTGTCAGTGGACGGGGAGGATTACCATTATTGCTCCCCTAAATGACTGTTATTCAGGGGCTTGTTGTTGCTGGCCGGTTATTTGGAGCTCATTACATCTGTCACCAAGGTGCAGAGGGGGAACGTGTAAGCCTCGGCCGGCTCCCAGACTCCCCTCGCAGGTTTACAAACGCAGATTTCCTCAGAGGGAAAACGCTGAAAGAAAGAATGACCCCAAAGAGGCGAAGAAAGAAGCCCGGGGAGGCGCGTCACACGTCCGCTGAAAAGCTCCTCAGCGCGCTTTAAACAGGCGCCTTTCATTCAGCACAAACCTGCTTTCTGTCAGCAGACGACGTCATTTTCACCTGCTTTTAATAAAAATGGCCTTAAATGAAACGTCATCCTGCTGCCACAGACGCAGCCGTCCACGGCCGTCTGCAGCTTTAAGAGACACACAAATGACCGTCTGGAAATAAATTCCAGAAAGAAGAGAAAGTGGGATTATCTCAGAGCAACTGGCTGGAATTTTACAGAAAGCAGGAACACATTTTTCACAAATGATTTGTTCATGACGAAGTGTTGGGCTGAAGGGGAACATCCGATTTTGTGTTACGGAAGCTGAAAAATTCATCTTTCCTTAAAACAAGCCAAACGCCTGCAAGGCAGAGATAAATTTATGCCTCCAACACAAATCAATCAATATTTCCTCACAGAAAGACTCATTTCCCCCATTTTTACTGCAGAGATTTGCACCAATTTGGAGAAAATTCCTGAAACAACTTGCAGAACAAGTCTGATTATTTGACCAGAGAGGCTGAATTTTATCTCACCTTAAGAGTCAGAGGCAGATTTATATGAGAGAAAAAGACTTTTCTAGGTGGACGTTCACAAATTCTCCATCTGAACTCGTCATTTGGTCTGTTTTAGCCCTAAAACGTAAAATTTTCCTGAAACAGCCAGCAGGTTAAATCCCCTTCTCAGTAAATATCAGCTTAGAATAAATCTGTTGGTTCTGGTGAAACTTGCTTTTCTTTTTTCTTTTTTCTCAATACTGACACTCAATTCTAGAAATTTCCTGACACAAGATGAATTTTCTGGCCAAAACGGCAGAATTTTCTTTTGTTTGAGGAAACCAAAGCAGGTTTTTAAGGATTCATTTGGAGCACTGAGGTGACAGAGCGTCTAAAATGATCCTCAAACCGTCCAAAAATCAGCCGTCAGTGTGATGTTTGCTGTTTTTGGGCTCGTATCCTCTGGAATCCTTTTCTCGACACGGCGGCAGAAACAGGATTATTTTGTTTCAAGACACATTTCAGAAAACATTCCTGAGTGGAGGGAAACTGAGAACAGGAGGGATTATCTCACCCCGCTGGCACAAAAGCATGTTTTTAATGCCGAATATGAGACAAAGTGACTTGTTAAGTGGGATTTTGTTCGCGGCCGACAGACAGAGTGTGAAGCGGCGGCGGAGGAAGCGGCGGCGGAGGACGGCGTGAGCGGGTCAGGAAGCTGAAACGCTGCGCTGGGCTGTGAGGAATGTTGGTATGTGGCTCCAGCGAACATCCAGAGCCGAGCTGCAGATCCACTGTGGAATGTGTGTGTGCGCGCGCGTGTGTGTGTGTGTGTGTGTGTGTGTGTGTGTGTGTGTGTGTGGAAGCGAGGCTGAACACATCATCCGTCCAGCAGCCGCTCGTCGTCCTAATAACCGCCCGAGGACACGCACAAACAGAAACACATCTCACTCCGAACAGAAACCGCAAATAACAAAAGGCGGCGTTCTGGGCCGTCCTGGAGCGAGTTTCAGAGCTCAGAGAGCGGCTGCAGGTTGGCTGCTGAGCGGCTGGAGGCGCTTTTGGAGACAAACCCGTTCGCCTGGACCGTCTCCAAGAAGAAACAATGTGCTGTATTCAGACCCCTTGACAAGGGAGGGTGAACAATGTTATATGAAAAAAGGCGTGCAGCTGGCGCTCTAATGCACAGCCTGTAGATACAGTTTCCTCCTCAGTGAGAGCTGAAGGTTTCACCTCAGAACAGACGGACGTGGACGTTTTCTGACAGCGCAGCAGGAAACGCTCGTCCTCAACTTCCTGTGTTTTAAACACGATCCCCAGAAGCTCAAGTTGGATCTGAGAGGCTGTTGTAAAGACGAGGCGATCCCAACGTGTGAAACTTCACACTCAGACGAAGCCGCAGACGCTCCAGCCCGCCATCATCAGTGTGCCTGACACGCCGGTCCAGCCGGTCCGGCATGTCCGTGTCACGTTTTACCTCGCGGCGGCGGCAGACGAGCGCGCTCTCAGTCCGCAGGCACATTAGCAATAACCAACGAAATAAGAAAATAAAGCTCGAACTGAACGTGTCCACCTCGACCCGCATCCTATGCGACTTTATGGTTCTTTGGCCGCGCTCATCCTCATTATCGCCCCCTGCTGGTCCTGCACCGTGGCGCGGTTCACGTCCTCTGGTGGCTTTATAACACGCTGTGGCCTGAGACTGTTTCTCTCTCAGAGTATCTGTCACGCTGCTGTGAACGTGGATTCATCCGCTGCTGAACATAGTCCCCCTTAAATTCCTCCTGATGCAGAAACGTTTCCTGAGTGTCCTAAGAAGGAAACTGTGTTTGTGGAGTGTTTGTAAAGACTTAGGAACCAGTGTTCATGGAGCTACAGACAGGAAGTCAGACGGTGTTTAGGGACGCACAGACAGACACGCTGAGTGTGAACGTGAAGAGGTCGAACATCACGTCCTTCACCGCCGACCTTCTTCTTCTGCTGTGCTCAAATCAAATCAAATCAAATCAAATCATGGCAGTTTGAGGATTTTCAGTATCTGGACAAACACAGATTAACAGATTAATGCTGAAAATTACACTCAAATCTAGAAAATCTGAGAATGTTTCAGCTGTTTGTTCTTAAAGTCTCACTTTAATTCAGACGTTTTCTTAAAGAGAGAAAACAGAAAGAAGTTGAGCCTGTTTCCAACAGAGAGACTTCGTCCAGCTTTCAGGACGGGACCTTAAATATTCAGCCGAAAGGACTCGAACTGTGTGTGTGTGTGTGTGTGTCTGCGTGTGTGTGTGCGTGCATGTGTGTGTGTGTCCACATGCCACCCCAGTCGGAGGCATTTGCACGTATCAAGATGTGTGTGAGCCTCTTTGATCTATGAATAGTCGAGTGTTTTTTTTTCAATACGTGGCTCAGGAGGAGGAGGAGGAGGGAGGAAGAGGAGGAGGGCCTCTGGCCTCCTCCCCCTCGCCTCCCCCCTCCCCCTCCCCCGTCCTGCTCAGTAACCCTCTGAGGGCTTTTATCCAAATAAGAAATGTTCCATGAAGATGTTTTCTGTTGGTCTGACTTCTCTTTTCTTTCTCGTCGTCCTCGTTGTTTCTCAGTGATGCAACTGTCCAGCTGTTTGTCTTCGTCTCCGTCTGTGTTTAGACGGACAAACTCAAATGACAGGTTTTGCCGAGCGTCGCCGCGGGCGACCGTCCAGCCCGTCAAAACAACACAAAAAAATAATTCCAGGGTTTTTCACATGTACTACAAATCAACGTCAGATCAGAGTCTGACAGATCAGACCTGCTCCCTCCTCCTCCTCCCTGCTCCTCCCTACCCCCTCCTCCTCCCCCCTGCTCCCTCCTGCTCCCTCCTGCTCCTCCCTGCTCCCCCCTGCTCCTCCCTGCTCCCTCCTGCTCCTCCCTGCTCCTCCCTGCTCCTCCCTACTCCCTCCTCCTCCCCCCTGCTCCCCCCTGCTCCTCCCTGCTCCCTCCTCCTCCCCCCTGCTCCTCCCTGCTCCCTCCTCCTCCTCCCTGCTCCCTCCTGCTCCCCCCTGCTCCCTCCTGCTCCCCCCTGCTCCCTCCTGCTCCTCCCTGCTCCCCCCTGCTCCCCCCTGCTCCTCCCTGCTCCCTCCTGCTCCCCCCTGCTCCCTCCTGCTCCTCCCTGCTCCCCCCTGCTCCCCCCTGCTCCTCCCTGCTCCCTCCTGCTCCTCCCTGGCAGCCATTGTTTCCCATGTATTTGCTCACCTTTCAGTCATCAGGTGAGCCTCACTGTCGTGCTTTTCACCATGTGATGAAGTTACAGGTGTAACTTCTCAGGTGAAGAGCAGGAAGCTGACCGCTCCGATGGATCTGATCACTATGACTTTAAATTCGACGGTCACATGGTCTGAAGAAGATGAGCTTAAACATGCTGACGTTGCTTCACTTTAAGACTTTTTTTATGGCCTCCGCAGGCTTTAACCACCTTTGCGCTCCGTCATGTTGGAGGCTGTAACGCCTCCTCTGGTCCTTCAGTTGGTCGTGTTTGTGTCTCATGTCTTTCTGTTGTGACGTCGAGCTGTAAACAGACACCTTTTCCGTCTTTTCCAGGCTGATGTGTTTGTTTCCTGGCTCAGGCCGTCTGGACAAGCCTGGTTTTGTCATGGTTTTGGGGGGTGGGGGTGGGGGGTGGGGGGGCGGGCAGGTGTAACCACCCCAAATTGGGTCTAATCCACAACATGCCGTCTAAACCGCATCCCCCTCCAATAACTGCGCAGCCCTCATCATCCAAAAGCCACATAATACACCTTTAATACACCTTTAATCCTCCATGCGACGCGATCGGAGCGCCGTGCAGGAAACCGGCTCCGTGTTGTTGTTTGTGTTTGTGGCCGCCGCTCGCTCGGTTCGCTGGTCGGTTGGTATCATTTTTCGGGGCCGGCAGACCCCCGCAGACCCCCGCAGACCCCCGCAGACCCACATTCCTGCCTGAGAGCCAAGAAAGAGGCGAGACTTGAATGGACAGTGAGGAGTCTGTGTGGCCCGGAGACGCTGCTGCTGCTGCCTGAACACTCTTTTCATGGAGGAGGCGCTCGGCCAGTAACAGCTGAGCGCCTCCTCCACAAACCAGTTGTTGGTGTCGACTTCACTTCTTTTTCCTCCCTTTCCTTCTTCTCTTTCCTTTTGCATTTGTTATTTTCCTTTGTTGTTTCCTTCGTCTTTAATTCCTTCCTTCCTTCCTTCCTTCCTTCCTTCCTTCCTTCCTTCCTTCCTTCCTTCCTTCCGTTCCCTCATCTGTTCCTTCCTTCCTTCTGTCTCCTGTTTCCTCCCTCTTTCCCTGTTTATCTTTTCCTTTATTTCTACACCCCTTCTTTCCATTGTTTTGTGCTTCCTCCCTTCTTTTCTTGTGTTTTTGCATCTTTCTATTTCCTGATACAAAAGCACTAAATTTCCAAAATAGAATAATTCCAGAAATTCATTTTTCCACAGAGCAAAATGTGTTCAGCAGATTTAACTAAATTATTATTATTATTGTTGTTGTTGTTGTTATATTTGTTGAAATGTTGACGTATTTGTTGGTTGATGTTTGTGAAGCCAAACTGTTGAAAGTCCTTGTTTGAATGTGGAGAAGGTCCCGTGTGTGTCAGACTGCAGCTAAAGAGACGAGCTCTGAATGTTTCTCTGTGAACTCCTGCAGCGTCACTGACTGATGCATCACATCAGTCCTTTCAGGACTCTGTCGGTGGATAAGATGATTTTTCCAACCTTCAGCGTCTTCAGAGGAGCTGACAGATGAAAAGTGGCCTGTATGAGATGAGGTGCTGTGTGAACGTGTTGGTGTCTCACCGTCTCACTGTGTCTCTCCTCCGTCCCTCAGGATGAATTCCATCCTTTCATCGAAGCCCTGCTGCCCCACGTTCGGGCCTTCGCCTACACATGGTTCAACCTGCAGGCCCGCAAAAGGAAGTACTTCAAGAAGCACGAGAAGCGCATGTCCAAGGAGGAAGAGCGCGCCGTGAAGGACGAGCTGCTCGGCGAGAAGCCCGAGGTCAAACAGAAGTGGGCGTCGCGCCTCCTGGCCAAACTGCGCAAGGACATCCGGCCCGAGTTCAGGGAGGACTTCGTGCTGACGGTGACGGGGAAGAAGGCGCCGTGCTGCGTGCTGTCCAACCCCGACCAGAAGGGCAAGATGAGGAGGATCGACTGCCTGCGCCAGGCGGACAAAGTGTGGAGGCTGGACCTGGTCATGGTGATTTTATTCAAAGGGATTCCCCTCGAAAGTACTGACGGGGAGAGGCTGGTAAAGTCTCCGCAGTGTTCGAACCCCACCCTGTGTGTGCAGCCGCACCACATCGGAGTTTCAGTCAAGGAGCTGGATCTCTACCTGGCCTACTTCGTGCACGCAGGTCAGTCCTCCAACCTCTTCTTCGTGTGTCTGAGTGCGAGTGGTGTGATGCTGAGCGGCTTGTTGTCGGTCAGCAGGGGGCGCCGCTCTTTGTTCGGCCTGTGTGAATGTGTCCGTGTGATGAACGCCTGCACGCCTGAAGCTTGGCCTCGCGTCACGTCTCTGTTACAGCTGATGGTTCTTCTTCTGTTCACTGCAAACTGTTGAGTCAAAGCTGTCTGTCTGTCCACTGTCCTGTGGACGAGTGTCGAGTCTGTGGGAGTGATTCTTCCCCTCTGACCACCTGAGCGCTCGACAGCTTTTCCACTCTGAAACATGTTTTAATGGTTGTTTGCACACATGTGTCTTCACAGCTGGACTGATGTGTTCAGATTCATGAAATAGAAATCAAGATGTTGGTGTTTGCTTTGGCTGATTACTGACGGTGAACGTCAGTGGTCTTCTTCACGTATTTCCTGCTCTGCAGCTCACTCTGATTCACTCACCTGTTCAGTGAACTCTGGTTTAGCTGACAGCAGCTAACGTTAGCGACGCTGATCAGTAAACATGAAATGAACAGACTGAAAGGTGAAATGTCTCTATGCTGCCGGCGTGTTTGACTGTTTGCTGCTGCTTCCTGTTTGTTTCTTGATGGATGAATGTTGACGTTAAATAGACGATGATCAGAGGATGATAAACACGCTGATGCTGTTTATTGGTGCTGCAGGTCAATCAGCTTCTAACAAACATGTTTCATGCAAACGTTACTTTTTAATTAATTTTCAGTTTGTTGTGGAAAAAAAATGGTTGTAAATTTTTTCGTAGTTTCGTTCAAGAAGTTTTCACGTCGGCGGTTTTCTTGGATTTAAATATCAGATTTAAAGTCAGGGACACAAACGTTTCAGCTTGTTTATCTGAGAGTGAAAACCCTCGTTATCTGCTGCTCACAGGCACCGTTCCACCATCGCTCAGTAAACACAAGCCGAAGAGACGGAAGCGTCTCGCCGGCCGTCCTCCGAGAGCGCGGCGGGTCGCACCTTTCAGGACGACTCTTCACAAAAAACCTTGCAATTATCTCCGGAGTGATTGCTCAGCACATTTCCCGATTTCCGGCTGATTCCACAGAAAATAATTTGGCTGTTGGAATATTTGTGCGTGCGGCACGTGGCGAGCGGCGGCCGAGGCGAGACGTTTGGCAGACGCTTTAAATACTTGGCACGTCGCTGCGTCCAAGTTTGCTGCAGTTCTCTTGACAAAGAAGCACAGATTCCAGAAAGTGGACTCCTTCATCGTCTCCTCAACGCGTCCTCCTCTCTGCACTTTTAGTGTTTTTATAACGTGAAACATCACTGAACATTTCAGCCTGTTTCAGATAAAACCCCACTGCTTTCACTCTGGACCTCGAGGTCCACTGAGGCTGTTCTGGACCTTTCAGTCGTCTCACAGGTGAAGCTCCACCTATGTGATCTTTTCAGACACTCAGCATCTTGATGAAGCAGATTTCTGCTCGGATCCCGTTTCTTTCCTGAGGCAGCGTGCTCGGTTCACGGCGTGTTTTCTGGATGTGTCATTGATAAAAAAGGTGTTTTAATCGCTGCTCTCCGTCGGTCCTCGTGGTGTGTTTGTGCAGGTGAAGTCTCAGCTGTCGTCCGTCAGCAGACACAAAGATGTCCGTCCCTGAACCTTAATTGAGATGATTTCCTGTGGAAGACTGAAGCCGCTCTGAGCCCACGGACGGCCTCCTTTCTGCCGCTCTGCGTCCTGGTCTGGTCTCAGCCCTCCGCTGTGTGTTTTCACTGTGCGGTCGCAGCAATCAGCCGCCTGCAGGTTCACACTGAGCTCCTTCAGGCTGGGAGAACGCCTCCGATGCCGCCGCTGGTTTGCGGTTTTATCCGGAGGCTCGGCCGAGGCTCTTTTAGCTCCGACGGGTTCTTGGCAGAAAGCTTGAAATCCTCAGTGAGGTTTTTGTTTGCGTAAACTGGTTTTCAGCTGCTTGTCATCGTCGGCAGCAGAAGCACAGAGGGGATCATTTGTGGTGAACACAGCAGCAATTCTTGAGAACATGTTTATGTTTTCATTTTCTCTTTTGCTAAATTTAGGTTTTATATTTGAACAAGCTTTGCCACCCAGATCCAGATCCAGATCCAGATCCTTTTCACCAGAGCGCTCAGGACTTGGCAGCATTTTGTCTCTTTTGAAGGAGGTGAGAGGGAGACGACGGAGGCCCCGCTCCTCCCTCCTGGTCGGTGCAGGAGGATCAGGTTTCTTCCTGCCTCTTATTTAAAGCAGCAGAGCTTTTGTGGAGCGGCGGTGTTGATTAAAAGCCAGACTGACCTCAGGACCTGCAGGCCGGAGGCGGGTCTGTCAGGGCGGCCCGAGCCGGTAATTAAATTCATCCCCGTACCACTGACTCAGGCCGGGGGGGGTGGGGGGTGGGGGGCGGCTGAAGACCAGCAGCGTTGCCAGTAGGAACCGCAGCGTCCTACCAACCATTTATTATTTAATCCTCTGAGCGTTCAGCAGCAGCTCGTCAGGACGTCAAACCTCAGAGACGTCCAGTCTGAAACCTAATCAGGTGTTTGTTTGTCCCTGAATCAAAGCACAGGTGGAGCAGGCAGGTGTGTCCTGTGACTCCAGTTTTACTCATGTTGCTCAGAAAGTGTTGACTTGTGGACAAAGTCGAGCGGATGTTTGGTTTTTCACGTTTTTTAGATGTGTTGATGTCAGTTAATCCTTTAATTCATTTATCAAGTGTGAGAACGTGATGGGTGTGTTTCTGTTTTTTAGTAGCTGTAGAAGTATTTTCTTAAAAATAAACAGACTTATAAACAGTCAGTCAGGAAGTCAGTGATTCTTGAATTTAAGACTAAAAACCTTCCAGCTTTCATCCAAACTTTGTGCCGATCGACCTGAACGTCGTGCAGTTGACCTGCAGTTGAGGGAAATCGAACGTAAACAGCTGCGCAGGACGGAGCTGCTGGGGGTCGAACAGGTGGAGCTTTTCAGATGAGCGCACTCACTGCAGTCATTCATGAGCACACAGGCAGCAAAGCCCCCATTCATTCATCTGAGGGGCAGCGTGTGTGTATGTGGGTGTGTGCGCACGTCCTCAGGAACAAGTTCAGGGTCAAAGGTCAGCCTCCCTCCCCCCCACGTCCTCTCACTGATTTACCAGCTCACCCACGGCGGTGGCAGCAGCGGCGGCGGGTGTCACTATCACAGGAATGCTCAACACGTGCTGGAAGGTCGTGACCCCTATCATCAGGCCGTTTAACCTCTAGGATAAACACCCCCCTCCCCTATTAACAGACAGCAGAGCATGCGTGCACACACACACACACAGAGCTCAGGGGGCGTGGTCAGGGCTGGTCGGTGGGGGCGGCGGCCGGTGGTGAACAAAAGGTGGAGAAAGGTCGAGTCTGGCACTTCGTCTCCTCTGCGTCTGTGATTTAGAAGCATCGCAGCCTGAAATAAAGATGTTAACGTTTATTACAGATGAGATAATATTTATGTGGGCAGTAAAGTCAATTAAACATAATTAGAGAGATGGAATCATAAAAGTTGGATAGAAGCAGTCTCACATTAAACTCTCTGCAGCGAAGAAGGAGATCCAGCTGAGGCGGTTTCAGTGCGCTGACGTCTTCCCTCGCACGCCGCCATGCGACATTTTGAACTCCAGCTGAGACGGAGGAGTTATAGTAATGTTAGCTCAACACTTAATAATGCTAACTTCTGTGATGTGTTAGCTATTTTAAAGCTAACTTGCTAAAGCTAAGTCCCCTGATGTGACGTCGGCTGTTTTAAAGCTGAACATCGTCCCGACAGATGAAAACCGCAGTGAGCAGCTCTTTTAAATCGTCACTGAGTCTCTAAAACATCAAACTTCTCTCTGCTTCTCGTGTTTTCGTCTGTTTGAAAGCTAAAAAAGTCAAATCGTGGTCATCGTATGTTGCGTGTTGAAATCCACCTCAGAGTGTAGATGGATTATCATTCTCGGCTCGTTTTGATCCGTGTGGCTCATAGATGTGGGATGTAGACGAGTTCCTGTGATTGGTCAGCGTGATGATGTCACCTCACCTCATGCGTTTCTTAAAGCTTCTCCGGCAGCACAATGGGAGGATATCTGTGTTTCTGGGAGATAACGATCCGAGGGTCCGACCTACAGAAGGTGAAGGTTTCCAGAGCCGCCGCCGTTAGATATTTATCTTCTGTCACCTTATACGACCCTGCAGGGTTGATACCAAGCAAACAGCAAGTGTGTGTGCGTCACTCTGTGTGTGTGTGTGTGTGTGTGTGTGTGTGTGTGTGTGTGTGTGTGTGTGTGTGTGTGTGTGTGTGTCAAGACGTCTGACCCACTTCCCTCCGTCCTCCTGAGCTCTTAAAGAGATTTGGAGCCTCTGAACTAGTTACTGACCAGCCGTCCTGTCAGTCTGCACCAAAACTAAACACCAGACTCCATCTTGACTCAACTCTCCGCAGCTGACACACACTGAATACACACTTCAGATTTAACCTCTTCACCTCCATCGTTTACGTGACGGCAGACCGGCCTGTGTGCTGCTCAGATAATGAAGTAGACTGACGTCGCAGCCTGACGGAGGAAGAGCAGAGTTACACAGAATCAAGTTCAGGTGGATGATGAGACTCGACTGACGCAGTGAACATACTGAAGTACCAAAACTAAAGTGAGTTTAACGTTGTAGGAAGGTGTCGGCCCGACTGGTTTTATGTCATCGTGTCCAAACCCGGAGGCGTCACAGATCAGTGTGTCAGGTGATGCTGGGCTCAGACTGCAGGAGCTTTAAAGTCCAGACTCACGCTGGAGGAACTTCACAGATGTTCTTCTCTCTAATCTCAAACATGCTCAAAGCACAAGGTTTGAAAATAATGGCGTCACTCCACAGGACATTACTCAGATTATGGTGGCAGAGGGAGCAGCGCACGCGTGATCTGACGTGGTGACGGCGTCCTGTGGAAAGGTTCTACCTGTCAGTTTAATACCTGTCAACGTCTCGACGTGACGTAGACGTGAGTCCACCGCCGGACATTTGATGCAGTTTGTGCAGCAGGACTGACGCCTCCTCACCTGAGGCGAGCGACCTGGTGCTGAGCAGCTCAGGTGGTCTGTGGTGTACTCATGGACATGTGGAGTGTCAGCAGTGAAGCGCGGCTGCAGGATGAACACACAGAGAAACGCTTTCCTTCGTCTGTGTGTTTTCTACACTTTCCCCAATGTTTTTCCTCCTTTTGAATTTCTGGATAATTTCACCTCCTCAGACCTCGAGAAATGTTCAAAAACAACAGGAGAAGAAGCTGTTTGGTGGAAAGAGTCACCGCCGGACGCACGCAGCCACCGACAATAATACCTTCATTTATTCAGACATGGAGCTTCGGCTCCTCTGAACAAAGAGGTCACAGTCTGCAGAGGTAACACCTGCAGCCCTACTGCACAGGGCAGTCTGCAGAGAAATGGAACTGGTCCAAACCTCAGGTGGACGGTCGCTCAGCCGTCTCTGCAGAGGTCGTAGTTCAATCCTCCATTCCTAAAGTGTCTCATGTGTGACGACGACCTGCAGGTCTGTGGTTTGTTTGCTGTGTTTTAACACAGACCCTTTAAAGTGTGTGTGTGTGTGTGTGTGTGTGTGTGTGTGTGTGTGTGTGTGTGTGTGTTCTTTTCCCTGAGAGAAACAGAATCTGCCAACATGTCTGTGGTGACTGTTGGCTTGTCTCTTCTTCTTCTTCTTCTTCTTCTTCTTCTTCTTCTTCTTCTTCTTCTTCTTCTCTTGCTGCTGCAGCTCACCAGTCGTCATGTGCAGCTGTTTAAGGCGGCGTAAAACCACAGACTCTGTTGTGGTTCCTGAAGTACACACTGTGACCACGGGAACACCCCCAACCCACCACCAACACACACACACACACACACACACACACACACACACACACACACTGTACCAATGAGCTGTGGGTTCATTGAGAGCGGAGCGATGACGGCGGCGGACGCTGCAGCAGGTCGGGCGCAGACGGAAGCTTTTGGTTTTCCAGCAGAGGAAGAAAAAAAGCATTAAAGGAAATAAAGTGAAGTGACGTGTGAAGAACGTTCAGAGCTGAAAACGTGTTGGTTTGTCTTCAAAACGTCTGCTGGGACGATTGAACGCTCTTCAACAGAGCGCTGAGATCTACTCCACAAGCTGACGGCCGACTCACGATCCAGAGTTTAATGACCGTTAATGACCAGCAAGCTTCAGACTTCCTGTTCCATCAGCAGTGATGCTTGATGGGAACTGTAGTGCCAAAACAAGGACAACAAAAACAACAACAGTCCTACAAGGTGGTAAAGTAACACAGATTTAATAAGAAATGAGGTAAAAATACAATATAAAAACATTCAGTGAGAGATGAGAAAAACAGACAAAGCCAGAGGTCAGTGAGCTCACGTGTAAACAAACCTCTGAAACGAGGTTCCACCAGCGTGGTTCCTACATCCCAGAAACACCCACGCTCCTCTGTCGTTCATTATGTTTGTCGTATGTTTAAAATCTGTGGACATACAGGAAGAAAAGTCCAATCAGAACCACAGAACCGCCCACACACGACGTCTCTGTGCGCTCCAGCAGAAGGACAGTTCAGCCTTCAGCGCGAGGCGAACACACAAACTCCGGAAACGAGCCCATAATGTGACGTTTGGGGCTGCGAGTGTTTTCCAGTTCAGAGCCTGTCGGTGCCCCCCCCCCCCCCCAGCGTGGCAGATATCAGCTGATCCCTCGGCGTGCGGCGCGGCAGACTCAGGTAATCCGGTTTAAAGTGTATTGTCAACGCTGAGCTCTCCGCGGATTTCCCTGCAAATATTCTAGTTTGGAACATATTTCTGCTCTCGCTGCGACACGAGAGGGTGTTAGAGCCGACTGATCCCTGAACGCACCGCCAACAAACAGCACGCACACACACGCACACACACACGCACACACACACGCACACACACACACACACTCCGTCTGCTGTCCTCACACCTCTGTGTTGATTCATGGGCTCGAGCTTGAACTTGAACATTCGTCAGAATAATAAAGGAGTAAATTGAATTCTGCTCCTCCTCTTCCTCGACTGTGAAGACTGGAGGAATTTTAGACTGAAGGGAAACACACCCGTCCTGTGTGAATTTCAGAATAAGAGACCTGATACAGAATGGACTGGAGGACAGTCTTGTCTCGTCTCGTCCGTCCGTCCGTCCTCTCTGCTCTCTCTTCTTCTGTTCCTTCCACTCCTCTTTTTCTTCCTCATTCTTCACAGTTTTGTCCTCTTCCATCCTGTCTTTGTTTTTTCTTCTTCTTCTTCCTTCTCTCTCCACCCAGGGACATTCCTCTCCTCTGCCCTGTGCACTGATCTCTCACACACACACACACACACACACACACACACACACACACACACACACACACACACACACATACACACGCTCTCTCTCGGTCCTCTAAAGGTCATCCTCGCTGTCTTCTGGCGGGGGTCGTCCTGCAGGAATGTAGCAGCGTTGCAGGCGGTGATTTGTGCCGGCTGCTGAGAATCACCGTCTCTGTTGCTAACACCGACCCCCCCTTGCCCTGATTATTGGGGGGGTCCTCTCAACGGAGCCCCCATGGCAGACAGACTCTGCCCATCGCCGTGCCAACAAAATGACGTCTGGCTCCTGTTGAGTGTTTTGTTCACCATGAAAACGCGTGAAGTCAAAGTTCAGCATTTAAAACGAAGGCGTCGTTTCACAGAAGGCTCCCTGCTGAAGAGCCAACACTTGGTCCTCCTCAGAAAATAACCCTGATGACATCACTGTGACATCATCAGGGTCATCTCAGGCTGTGGATGTGCTGCTGAGTGAACCTGTGAGTCAGAGGAAGCAGACGGGTTGAGCAGCGCTGTGATGGCGTTCAGTCCGGCTTCATGGAGCTCGTTTGGATGTTCACACGTTCTTCATGTCGGCGTCGCTGCAGAGCTTTGACTGCTTCTCAGAGCTGCTGCGGCGTTTTCTCACCACGCTGAAGAGTCGTCCCGAAGATGAAGCCGCCACTCATCTTCTTGTAACTTCTGGACCTTTTTGACCTTTGACCTGAGACACACAAATTCCTTTCTCCTGGGTCTGTGACCGGCTGTGTGTCTCTCTGTCTGTCTGTCTGTCTGTCCGTCCATCTTGAAAGGCTTAATGAATGAGTTGTGTGCCAAAAACTCCACACACACACACACACACACCATCCCATTGTGTGTGGAGCCGCTGGGACGCCGCCGTGTGAAGCGAACGTCGACATGAACCAGGACAGCTGCGAGCGTCTGCAGGGAAAGACTCCACAGATGGTGGAGGGAGAGAAACTCCAGAGCGCCGTATGGCTGCTGAAAAATAGACGAAGGAGAAGAAGAAGAAGCAGGTCGGAGCGCCGCCGTCTTTGCTTTGACGATTCTGGACGCTGTCTTGATTCGACGCTCGGTTCAGAGGAGGTTCAGTCTGTTAGCATCAAAGTGTCCTCCGGGACGTCGCCCCCTGCTGGCCGGAGAGTCAGGCGAGTCCAACAAACATCAGAGCAGTTTGCTGCAGCTGGAAAAGTCAAATTTCCTCAGAAAATTCAGAAAAATGTCATAACAACATTTTCAGCTGCTTTAAATTATTCTGCTGGTTATCGTCAAACAACCTTAAACGTTCAGTTACTTCCTGTTCTGAATCACCAATGAGCTCTTATATCACAGAGTCTCCAAATAACCAGACATGAGGCCGTTTGTGATTGAAAAAGTCCGTTAATTTAATTAATTAACTGAAAAAAGTAACAGAGCTGTTCTCCACAAGACGCTGATGAGCCCCTTCAGAATAAAAGCATGCTCACTGTCTGTGAGTGTGTCTGTGACGAGCAGACGTTACAAATGATTCTGTCCTTTTTCTGCAGCTAAATCGGCTCATTATTTCCAATCTGATTAGAATGATTACCTGATTAATTACTCTGTGAATATTCAGCAGTTTTTCGGGAGGCTTGGCAGGAGAGGGAGCAGCTCTGCAGAGAGGCCTGCACACCCAAACACAAACACAGCGTGTGTGAAGAAACGTTAAAAATATCTCTCTGATCTCAGAAGAACATCCTTCGCTTTTTGTTTTCGAGCGTCCGCAAACCAAACCTCTGAGTCGCTTTTCAAGCTTTTTATCTGAGAGATGAGCAGATCATCGACCCGCTCACGTAGGAGGAATGACACGACGGGAGCGTGAAACTCCGGAGAGGAGTCAGAAAGACGAAGTGAAGGAGCAGCAGAGAGAGCGAGCGAGCGAGCGAGCATCAGTCAGACTGCAGGCTGAGGGTCGAGCTCTTTGGCCCGAGTCCAGGAGGTGAAGCACACAAAGAGCTCATTCTGTGGAAGCAGGACGCCCTGCTTTTGTTTTTGTTGCTGTGTGTGCGTGTGTGTGTGTGTGTGTGTGTGTGCGTGTGCGTGTGCGTGTGCGTGTGCGTGCGTGCGTGTGCGTGTGTGCCCCTGCAGTCGTCAGATGTTCATTTTTAATTATTGACAAGTGAAGGATTAGTGGAGGTGGAGGTTGGGGAGCTGATAACTGAATTATTGAACTGTTTCTCTGCAGCTCTGCCCTCGGTCGCTCCGTCTGCGAGCCCGGCCCGTGAGCCGGGCGGGTCGGGGGCGTTGGTGGCGGCCGCGGTGGTGGTGGTGCGGGAGGGGGCGGCGGTGGTGAATTAAAGTGAGAGCGGGGAGTAATGAGGCTGCGGCGGCTCGTCGTGCCAAGCCACAAGGCGCTGGCAGCCGCCTGAATCCCTCACTGTTTATCTCATGGACGCCGCTGCGGTCGGGAAGGAAAACTTTAAAAATTATAAGTCAGCACTGATCCAAGAGAGGAGAGAGAGAGAGCCGAGGACGATCGAGCTCCAGAGACGTCCACTGTCTCTGAGGACGAGTCGCTGCTAACACTGACGACACATTTCCAAAAGTCTGACTTCATATTTTCCGCTTCATCTTTTTAGAGCCGAAACCAAACAAAGGTTTGTTCCTTCAGAGACACTTTGTTGTCTCCAGAGTCTCGTTTCTCGAGACTTTTCTAGACTTTAGGCTTTTGACTGTTAATCCCAGTTTGGGAAATTATTTTGTTGCAGTAGCAGTTGAACATACAAACACAGAATGTACAGGAATAATAATAAAAATATAACCAAGTAAAACTAAAGAAATTGTTATGTAATATTTATTATAATGTAGAATACATATTATATAATATTATAATAAAAATACAATATAACTAATTGTATAAACAGTATTTAGATGAAAAAAATGTGCAGTTTCAGATGATGAATAAATGTGAACCGTGTGTGCAGCAGTGCAGATAATATGTAAAATAACGTGGAGTCTGTGACGTTGGTGGATTAACTGTTTAAGCTGCTTTTGTAACGAGTGACGAGTCTCTCCAGTGAAGAAACTCTTCATCGTTAAATCCACCACACTGTTCACACATTTCCACTCGTTACTGTCTTCACCTTGTTCACTTCTTCTTTGATCAGATGCTGATCTCCCTCCGTCCGTCCGTCCGTCCGTCCGTCCATCCGTCCGTCCGTCCGTCCGTCCGTTTGCGTCATGTCCAGTTTAGTGTCTCTGCTCACAACACATTCTGACTTTAGTCTGTCGTGTGGGCAAAGTCCAAAAACACTACACTTCCCATAAAGCAGCTGGATGCGTCTTTCATGAGCCTCCCTGCCCGCTAAACACTCAGACTGATGACATCACTGTGACATCATCAGAGCTGATGGTCTGTGGTCATTCAGGTTGTTTCCACACAGACTGTTCCTCAGTAATGGATACCACACCTTTTATGAGCTGCTGCTGCCTGTGTGTGTGTGTGTGTGTGTGTGTGTGTGTGTGTGTGTGTGTGTCTATGTCTGTGTGTGTGTCAGCTCGTTAGCGGTGTGTGATCGGTGCGTCAGACCCCTCCACGGGCGGCCCTGCCGGGGCCTCTGTTTTATTCACGCACTTGAAGCAGAAAACTGTTTTCAGAGACGAGACAAAAGCTCCACTTGATTAAGCTGTGAAAGTGTCTGGGAACGTGGGCCCCGGTGACCGAGCTAATTGGTAAAACCTCCCCTCCCTCGCCTCCCTCGCCTCCCTCACCCCCACCCTGGGTCTCCCACACTTTAAAAACCCAGAACCTCCTTCACGGTTTCTTCTTTACTCACTCGCTGTTCTCTGAATCACTGCACGATTCCAGTACCGTCACAGTGTGAGGAGAGAGGAGGGGGGAGAGGAGGAGAGAGAGGAGGAGAGAGGAGGAGGAGAGAGGGGAAGGAGGAGGAGAGAGAGGAAGGACAGAGGAGAGAGGAGGAGGAGGAGAGAGAGAGAGGAAGGAGAGAGGAGGACGTGCAGAGTCACACAAATCATCAGTTGTTTGACCCCTGATCACCTCTTACTCCTGCACCACAGGACCACAGTGCCCTGGAGCAAGGCAGTTCTCCTCTCTCTCCTCCCCCTCTCTCTCCTCCTCTGTCCTCCTCTCTCTCTCTCTCTCCTCCTCCCTCTCCTCTCTCCTCCCTCTCTCTTCTCCTCTCTCTCCTCCCCCTCTCCTCCTCTCTCTCCTCCCTCTCCTCCCTCTCTCCTCCTCTCTATCCTCCCTCTCTCCTCTCTCTCCTCCTTCTCTCCTCCTCTCTATCCTCCCTCTCTCCTCTCTCTCCTCCCTCTCTCCTCCCTCTCTTCTCTCTCTTCCCTCTCTCCTCTCTCCTCCATCTCTCCTCCTCCCTCTCCTCCCTCTCCTCCCTCTCTCCTCCTCTCTATCCTCCCTCTCTCTCCTGCCTCTCTCCTCCTCCCTCTCCTCCTCTCTCTCTCCTCCCTCTCCTCCCTCTCTCCTCTCTCTCCTCCTCTCTCTCTCCTCCCTCTCCTCCCTCTCTCCTCTCTCTCCTCCCTCTCCTCCTCCCTCTCCTCTCTCTCCTCCCTCTTCTCCCTCTCTCCTCCCTCTTCTCCCTCTCTCCTCCCTCTCCTCCCTCTCTCCTCCTCTCTCTCCTCCCTCTCTCCTCCTCTCCTCCTGTAGGACAAACAAACAGGACTCTGATGATAAGAGCATGGATCATCCCGCTGACGGACGGGGTTTCCACAGGATGACAGCAGGGGTCGACCGCTCGATTGCCACACACACACACACACACACACACACACACACACACACACACACACAGAGGACCTTCCTTTCCCTTCCTCTCTCTCTCTCTCCCTCACTCGCCCCCCCCCCCCCCCCGTAACCCGCTCTGCGGCTTCCTGCTAATTAAATTCCTGCGCTGTCCATTAGACGGATAGAGTGAGCGGGACTGCTGACTCAACACAGGTAGGGCAGCTCCTCGCCGTAATGGCTCGGAGAGCTCGAGTGCCCGAGCAATTCATTTGGCCGCCCCGTTTTACACGTCCGTGGGTCACCGCAGGCTTTCAAGGGTGCAGGGAGGAGGAGGAGGGTTAGAAGCTAATACCGTCAAAATGCTTTAATTCTAAAGCGGACGCTCGGCGAGGCGGTGTCCTCTAAAATGTACTGACGTGCTCTTTCTGTAGTCTCTGTCTGCATCTGCTCAGCTGCAGGACTGCAGGTTCACTTCCTGTCTGCGTCTGCTCAGCTGCAGGACTGCAGGTTCACTTCCTGTCTGCGTCTGCTCAGCTGCAGGACTGCAGGTTCACTTCCTGTCTGCGTCTGCTCAGCTGCAGGACTGCAGGTTCACTTCCTGTCTGCGTCTGGACGTTTTCAGTGAGTTTCAGCCTCAACAAGTCCACAAACAAGCACTGCAGGACATTTTCATGGCCTTCACTCTGATCTGTGGCCAGGCGTCAGTTCATCATCGGGTGCAGGTTCATTTCAGGGTTGTGGTTCAGGTTCAGGGTTGTGGTTCAGGTTCAGGGTTGTGGTTCAGGTTCAGGGTTGTGGTTCAGGTTCAGGGTTGGGGTTCAGGTTCAGGGTTGTGGTTCAGGTTCAGGGTTGGGGTTCAGGTTCAGGGTTGTGGTTCAGGTTCAGGGTTGGGGTTCAGGTTCAGGGTTGTGGTTCAGGTTCAGGGTTGTGGTTCAGGTTCAGGGTTGGGGTTCAGGTTCAGGGTTGTGGTTCAGGTTCAGGGTTGTGGTTCAGGTTCAGGGTTGGGGTTCAGGTTCAGGGTTGTGGTTCAGGTTCAGGGTTGGGGTTCAGGTTCAGGGTTGTGGTTCAGGTTCAGGGTTGTGGTTCAGGTTCAGGGTTGGGGTTCAGGTTCAGGGTTGTGGTTCAGGTTCAGGGTTGGGGTTCAGGTTCAGGGTTGGGGTTCAGGTTCAGGGTTGTGGTTCAGGTTCAGGGTTGTGGTTCAGGTTCAGGGTTGTGGTTCAGGGGTTGTGGTTTAGTTTCGGCAAAGACTCTCAGCATCTTTCTTGACTCCTTGCGACGTTGACGTTTGAGACTCGAGTCTTGGTCAGTCCTCAGGTTTTGGTCCCCAGCAAGGACACATCACACCAATTGTTCCTCACAACAGGTGGAGGCTGGGCACTTTGCTCAAGGGCACTGCAGCAGGAAACACCTGATGCCTTCAGCGGGGGAACAGTTCAGTCACTGTTTGACAAACCAAAGCAGAAACCATCCGGTCGTTATATTCACACTGTTGAACGGCAGCTTTTTAAAGCTTTGAACGACACAAACGTGTCTGCAGAGAAGCCCCTCGTACGTCTTACTTCTTAGATTTAGTTTGCAGTGATGTTTACTCAAATGATCAGAGTGTCGTTTACTCACTGACTCCATGTGTGTTTCAGCTTAATAAGACAAATCTGAGGGATCTTTGAAGTACTCAGACGCGCTCGGCGTGCAGGATTACGCTCTGTTTGTAGTAGCTGGAGTACTTTTACGTTTGGAACACAGATTTTGCTCCATAAGGTGGATTTAAGTTGAATAAAACAGGATTTGAAGGATTTTGAATGTTGTCACGCAGGTGAATCTGCAGCTTGGCCTCATGTGTCTCCTCCCGTCTGTCCCTGCTGTAACTTCACACCTCCCTCCCTCCCGGGGGGGCTCGGGCCCATATGCAAGACGCAGCAAGTACTATTTAGGAAGTGACAGCTAATAAACAATGAAGAATTTACGTGAGCGCTGCAGGACGGACGGACAGGAGGACGGATAGAGGGGAGGAGGAGGAGGAGGAGAGGAGCTGCTGACTGGACACTCTGATGCCTCCGTCACAAACAGCAGCTTTATGTCCTCATCTCCAAACCGTCAGCAGTCCGTCTTTATAGTCACAGAGCTCCAAGCTCTCCAGCAGCCTCCACCTGTTTGTTTGTCCCGCGGACAACATGAGGGGACGTCTGCGATGGACAAGAAACTGTCTCTGTTTCATCAGGACAAACATCAGGCTTAACGCCTTAAAGGCACAAATGACCAAAAACTCATCGACTGGAGTGGAGGTTTTGTTCCTCCTCCATTGTGATGGTCGCTGAGGCTTATGGGTAATGTCGTTCGAGTTTCAGGAGGTTTTCATTCTTTGTCAGAGGTGAATAGTTCATGATGATCAGACCAGGCCATCAGCTATTGGTCAGCTGGTTTTTCCCAGCAGCCCCTGGAAGGTTCCCAAGCCTCCTCCTCCTCCACCCACGGCCTCCTGCATTATGTGGCCCAGAACAAGGAGAGAGCCTTCATGCCCCCTCCCCCCATCCTTGAAGATACGCTCTTAAACACACACACACACACACACACACACACACACACACACACACACACACACACACACACACAGACACACACACACCCGACTCGGAACAAACAAGAAATTAGAAAAAACAACAACAACATCCCGTCGCCTTCTCCTCTTCCTCATTAGCATGTCAATCGCTGCTCAGCCTCTGTGTGAGGAGAGCAACTCATCGTTCTTCTCCCTCATCTTCATCACTGTAGCGGGAGAGGATGGAGGGAGGAAGGAAGGGAACAGACGAGTGAAGGATGGAAGGCTGGTGAGCAGCATGGCTGGAAGGAAGGAAGTGAGGATGAATTGAGAGAAGGATGGAAAGGTGGAAGTAGGAATGAAGTCAAGGAAGGACGAAGTGTAGAAGGGAAAGAAGAGAGAAGGAAGGATGGATGAAATGGAGGGATGAGGTGAGATAAGGAAAGAAAATGAGGGAGATAAAGAAAGAGGGAAAAAGTAAAGATGAACAGATGACAGAGTGAATGTGGGATGAGAGGAGGAAAGACGGGAGGAGGCAAGAATCGATTAAAATGGAAGAGAAAAATGAGAGAATGTGGGAAGGAGGGATAAAACAGATGGAGGGGGAAGGAGGGAAGAAACTAGGAAAGGAGAGGAGGATGAATAAACGTGGAGCAGCAGAGGAGTGCAGCTGCCTCCTCATTCCCACACTCGTCTTCCTCCAGGCTGGTTTGTTCTGGTCCAGACTTCATTCACTTTTTGCCTAATTAACATCTCATCTGCATAACTTGTTGCTGCCCCCCCTGCTCTCCCCTCCCTGAAACAATGGCCGCCAGACCGAAGAGAGACTTAATCCAGAAAGCCTCTGTGGTGCAGATAAAAGCGATCTGTGCTGTCCAGCCACTCGCCTTTCTCCTCACCAATTAAAACTCCTCTCGGCGGCGGCGGCATCGGCGGAGCTTTCAGACGCCGCCTCGCAGCTCGCGGGTCACGCCATCGTGTGTGAACGATGCTTCGCTCCTTGACCTCAGTGCAGAGGCTTTAGTTTTTATTCTGCACCGCCGGTTCTCAGTGAAGATGTTTACCTGCAGTGTTGGCTGATTCGTGGAGATTCCTCCAAAAATCCTGCAGGTTTCAGAGGATCTCCGAGGACTCGCAGGTCGTGTGAATCTGCAGAAGCAGAGCGAAAAAAGCGCTTTGTTTTCCTTCCCTTTAATCCTCCTGTTGATGTTTTGCAGTGGATTTATGATTCAGAACAACAGCAGAATTGCGTTGCTTCTGTTTTCTGAGCTGGTGGAAGGTGAGCAGAGGGTCGGCGGAGGCGTGGAGGCAGCGGGGGCGGTGCAGAGGAAGGCTTCCAGGTCTCAGGATCTCCTGGAGATGTGAACCAGATGTTGGAGCGCCGGGGTTTGCTTGGCGAGCTGTCACAACCCCTGCCTGGATATGACACGCACACACAAGCACACACACGACTGCAGCTCCCGACCGGCCTCAAGGTCAACGCCCCAGCTCCCTCTGCCCACACACACACACACACACACACACACACACACACACACTCACTCACTCTCTGATGTTTCTATCTGCTTCAGTTTGAAGGCTCGTTCAGTCCACAGCTGTCTCACACGAACCTTTATTAAACACTGCAGACGGGGAGTCCGGAAACATCTCTGACCTGCTCACACATTCATTTATTCATTCATTCATTCATTCATGAGATATGAAATACTGCGTGAATATACTGAACTGTTTGTCTCATTAGTCTGTGCAGCAGCTTCGTCTCAGTTTAGTCTGATCCGTGTTAATGATGAGAAAAGTACAGACCTCAGACCAGCCAGTGACAGCGCAGCATGAGCAGTCCCACAGTGAGCCTGAGCCTGAGCCGGCCCTCACTCACTGATCTGAGAGCAGATGAAAGCCCTCCATCATCCAGCAGCTCTCTGACTGAACCGGACCTTATATTGAATCTCTTGCCTCTTGTGTCCACGCACGGCTTTAAATCTATGATCGTACAAGAGTGTGAACTGGTCCACGTACACAGGGACGTGGAGACGCAGAGACGCAGAGACGCAGAGACGCAGAGTAGTCCAGAGCACTGCGTGTTCATGTTGCTTTTTGACCACGTCTGTCCATGAAAGACCTGCAGCTGCTCGGAGATCCACCGTGTCGAGGCCTCATGCGACCTCGGCTCACCCCCCCAACCATGAGCCATCACAGATAAGGAGGCCCAGGTGATTTAAAGTGGAGACGGCATGAAGCTAACAGGCTAAAACCAGTGAAGGATCTTTGGTTTTTGCTCCTCTTCCTCGCTCTGAAGGAGGCCACGGTTTCCTCCCTGCAGGAGCTCCAGACTGCAGCTCTCTTTATGTTTTATGTATATTCACTGTTTCCTGACTCAGACGCCTGCGAGCTCGCTGAAGCCTCCTCCTCCTCCTCCTCCTCCTCCTCCTCCTCCTCCTCCTCCTCCTCCTCCTGCAGAGGCAGAGCAGCAGCCCGGCTCTCCAGCTGGTCATCAACAGATACAACGCAGTGCCGCCGCCGCACACGCTCAGTCTGGCCCGGACCGATGGCACTCTTAATGTCAGAGGGCTGAGGCTCTGCGTTGTCCCTCCTCATTTTTTCCAACTTTCTAACTCCATTCCTTCTACCTCCTTCTACCTCCTTCTACCTCCTTCTCCCTCCTTCTCCGGGGTGATTCAGCATTCAGAGGAGAGAGGAGTTGTTGTGGCAGGGGGAGGAGGAGAGGAGGAGGAGAGGAGGGAGCCATGAGGTGAGAAAGTGATATTTCTATTTTGTGGGCTGGTCCTGCGCAGTCCTGAGCTGAAATGACAGGCTTAGGGGTGTATTATTACCCCTGTAGCCTCCTCCTCCTCCTCCTCCCCCCTCCATCGCTCCCTCTGCAGTGAGGGGGGGGGATAATTTGTGTGGCTGTAGCTGAGCTGCTCTCTCCTGACCTGAGGAATAACTCACAGCGGCGGCGGCCTCAGTTTGTTTTCTGGTGCATGAGGAGAAACTCCAGCTCCTCTTCTTTTACTGCCCGCTTATCATCCTGCTCCTCCTCCTTCATCTCCTCTTTTCCTCCTTTCCTCTTACTGTGTTTTCACTCTCCTTTCATTTCTTTCCCTCTTTTCTTCTCCTGTATGGTTTCCTTTTTTCCTCTCTTGTTTCCTTCTCTCCTCCTGTCTCCTCCTTTCCTTACCTTGTTTCTTCCCTCCTCCTCTCCTGTTTCCATCTCTCTGCTTCCTCCTCGTTTCTCCTGTCCCGCTCCTCTCCTCTCTTGTTTGCTCCTTTCTCCTCCCTTGTTTCCTCTCCTCTCTCCTCCCTTGTTTCCTCTCCTCTCTCCTCCTGTGTCAGCAGCTCTCCTGTTAGCAGCAGTATTCAGGCTCCAAGGGCTTTTGGGGGAGACGGGCTTTAAGATGCCACCGGAGCAATTAGCTGCAGGCTCTATTAAAGCCTCCCCCACCCTCCCTCTCATACCCCCACTTCCTCCTCCTCCTCCTCCTCCTTGTACCCCCTTCACACCCTGCACTTAAATCACACTCTGCCAGCCGTCTTTAAGGTGGTATGACTCCCTCTTCCTCCTGCTCCTCCTCCTCCTGCAGTTTCCTCTCTGGTCCAGGACGAGAAGTTACTCATAGTTTTCATGTTTCTTCCCCTTTTTCATTTTTGTCCTTAAAAGAGAGAGAGAGAGTGTGTGTGCGTGCATGTGTGTGCATGTGTGTGTGTGTGTTGCTCATACTGCAGCAGCTTCGTCGCCTGCTGATCAATGAACCTCCTGAACAGATGTGTAATGTGAATTCATGTGTTCAGTTATCAGAACAGTCACAGCATTGATCTGTGTACACACGCACACACACACACACACACGCACACACTCCCCTGGGGAGATGTATGTGTGTTCATCACAGTATTGTCTTACAGTATTTTACAGGTGGAAGAAACATCAGATATTTCATAGTTTAAAAGCCGCCTGGTGTCAGAGAAATGAACTTCAATGAAACTAATTAGTGACATCACACACACGTTTCTGATCACATGATGAGGAACGCTGGCGTGGATGTGTGTTAGCATGTTGTCCTGCGTGTTGTCCTGCTGTGACTCGAGCTGTTTCAGGGTGATCTGGGTCGTTAAGTTCATGAAGGGATGATGTTTGTTGACCTTTGACCGTTTTCAGAGGTGTTCAGGTGTTCTTGTCACTTCTTGGCAGCCGTTGACTTCCCTTCATTTCCTCGTGGTCGTCGGGTTTGCTGAGCTCGTGACTTTATGACGGCGCTCTTTCACCGACACGTTATGTGACACAGTCAGCAGTGAGGATGCTGATTGGTTGAGTGACGCTGTGAGTGAACACCTGTTCACGTGGTGTCTCAGGTGTGAATCCGAGGGTGTCCACTGTGAACTCGTCTGAGTTTAGTTTGAATCCTTCTTCAGCTCAGTGAAGGTTAACATGTTTCCATGAAGACAGGATCAGATCTGTCGTTTCTGACCTTTGACCTTTGTGTAATTCTGCTGCATGAATCTGGACGACCTGACGGATGCGTGATGTGATGGTCTCACCTGCCGTCAGCACGTGAATGATCCACCTTTAGAGGAAGCCAATCGCGCTGAGTCTTTCCGTGTGTGTGTGTTGTCGTCTTTGTACAAACCTTCGCCCGCCTTCCCGCCTCTCTGCTGCTGAAACCTGATTAATCCTCAACATTGTTTGTCCCTCCATCTCGTCGTTCCGCCCGGCCAAATGCAATTGAGCCGTATTTTTACAGATTGCCTCGTTGTAAATAAGTTAATTGGGCTCATTAAGCATCCGGAGAGCAGCGCTGTGTGTGGAGGACGCTCACTCAGGCAGGGAGAGGGGGAGGAGGAGAGGGGAGGAAGAGAGAGGGGAGGGGAGAGGAGGAGAGAGGAGGAGGAGAGGAGAGAGGGGAGGGGAGAGGAGGAGAGAGGAGATGGAGGAGGAGGAGAGGGGAGAAGAGGGGAGGGGAGAGGAGAGGAGAGGGGGGAGAGGAGGAAGAGGAGAGGGGAGGAGGAGAGAGGAGAGGAGGGGAGGAGACAGGAGAGGAGGGAGGAAGAAAGAGGAGGAAATTGAGGAGGTGCAGAGAGCAGATGTGCAAGAGGCTGTGACCTTGATGACGCAGAGAGACGACACACGACAGGTGTTAATTTACCTGTTTATCACTTCCTGGGTCTGATTTTTGTTTTTCTGCAGAAACTAAAAAACTGAAAGTTTTCGACTCAATAAGACCAGATTTTTTTTTTACTATGTTTAGCTTCATTATGTTTTTAATGACCTGAAGGTCAGGTGACGCTCACACCTGCACCAGAATTACAGCAGAAGAGTAAAACGTGACCAGTTGAATCGATAATGAATGAGTGAAGTTCAGTTTTCTCTGGTTGTAGATGCTCAGACTTTGGTTGGTTTGGTCAGCCTGAGGAGCAGAGCGCTAGCTGTTAGCTCCTCAGTCAGCCTGTGGAGCAGAGCGCTAGCTGTTAGCTCCTCAGTCAGCCTGTGGAGCAGAGCGCTAGCTGTTAGCTCCTCAGTCAGCCTGTGGAGCAGAGCGCTAGCTGTTAGCTCCTCAGTCAGCCTGAGGAGCAGAGCGCTAGCTGTTAGCTCCTCAGTCAGCCTGAGGAGCAGAGCGCTAGCTGTTAGCTCCTCAGTCAGCCTGTGGAGCATGAGCAGACTGTGATGATCATCACACTCACAGCATTATATAATATGCTAATGCTCGCTGTATAATTCATGCCATAATACAATACAACGAAGGCAAATTGCTGATTGTGGTGTAAGAGGGGAGGATGAGGAGGGAGAGGAGTCATTCTTCATCGCTAACAGCCTGACAACAACAGAGCGGATCTTCCTCCAAGTTCTCCATTATCCCTAATAATGGCCAATCATCTCCCCCTCTCTCTCTCCCACTGCGTCCCTCTCTCGCTCCACATCGCCACATGATATTTAATCCGTCATCTTTGTTTTCAGCACACACGGTGCAAGCTGTTGCTGGCAGGGCCTGTTAGGGCTCAGGGCCCATCTGGAGAGCGGACACACTCCTTCCTCTGTGTGTGTGTTGTTTGTACGGGGAGTGTAAGCAGCGCGGGGTGTGATGCGTTCACTCCCTCCGTCCTCGGCAGGGCTGGTGGGCGCCGCCGCGGGACGCCGCCAAGAAATGAATCGAGTGTCTGAAATCATCTGAGAGGAGCGCCGACCACATGGCTGCTTTCACCTCACGCACGTCGTCTGGTGGGACGGACACCGGGACTGAAGTACGTCAAGTATTTATACCACAACTTAGAAATACTCCAGTACTTCTTTCAGATGTTTCAGAGTTGAAACAATCAATTATTTGATCAACAGGAAATTAATTTTTTGGAAGTTGAATCATCTTTTTATATACTTTTCAAGAAGAAAAGCAGTAAATAATCTTATAGATAAATATCTTTGTGTTCTGGACTGTTGTTCAAACAAAAAAAGACATTTGAAGACGTCACCTTGAGCATTTCGTGGACCAATCAGAGGATTCAGCTGCCGTCGAGTCAATCTCGTCTGCAGGACTGGAAATATTCTGTTCCAACAGGCGAAGCTCTTACTGGACCCACATGCTGTGTGGAGCTCCTCAAGGCTCGATCTTCGGCCCTCTTTTATTTCACTTCTACGTGCTCCAGATTTACTGCCGTCCATCGAGTCCTCTCAGAGGACACATCAGAGACCGACCGAGCCTGAATGTCTTTCAGAGATCAAACGGAAAGTCAGAACTTATTATGACGACATTTAACATTTTATTAAGTGTCTGCTGCTACACAAAACAAAATGTTCTTCATCAGTTGGAAACAACAGCAAAACCTCATCACATGATGAAACAACCAGCTGAGAAAAAGTCAAAATACAAACCAGAGAAATCCGTTCCAAACACTGATCCAGACAATCAATCGGACAATCGATCAGATGATCAATCAGATGATCAATCGGACAATCGATCACACAAAGGTCTGACTTCACTCAAACTGTCACATTCAAACAGGCTGAATGATCAGAGGACAGATTTCCTGAAACATATTTAGACCACAAACGCAGCACAGATCAAAGGTTTGCTGTTTGTCGATCAGCTGATGTCGTCTTCTCTCCGATCGAAGACGATTGGTCGAACACAAACGCCCCCTCCTCTCCTTCTCACCTGTAATTACTCTGACGTGTTAACAGCTGTCATCCTCGTCGTCACGTAAATTAAACACGTCTTCACCGCACACACACACACACACACACACACACACACACACACACACACACACACACACACACACACACACACACACACACACACACACACACACACACACACACACACACACACACACACACACACACACACACACACAGAGGTCCGGCAGTGACAGGCAGCTCTGAGCTGATTACGTTTTCAGTTTTTGTCACTATTGATTGAGGAGAAGGAACCAAAGTGATTGCGACTCCATAATCACTTCAGGCTTTCAATTAAAAGGCGGCAAACCGGCGTCTGTCTGAGCTCCTAATCAGTGTGTGTGCTTAGCTTTGAACATCTGTGTGTGTGTGTGTAACCTGGCTTTAATTGTCCCTGTAGTCTTCTTCAGCTTCATTATTGCCACCCTCAGTGGTCTGAATTAAAAGCAGCACACACACACAGACACACACTCGTCTTACCTGCTGAGTGGAGGCCTGCAGGTCGTCGTCGTGGTCGGCCATGATGGCGTCCTGGGATCCTGACAGCATGACGACGTTAGAGAGAAAATAAATGAAACTCATTATTATTATTCATGAGTTTTTTTACTTAATGATTTTAAAAAAAAACAATAGATTCAGAACAGGATCTGTGTGTGTGTGTGTGTGTGTGTGTGTGTGTGTGTGTGTGTGTGTGTGTGTGTGTGTGTGTGTGTGTGTGTGAGAGTACATGGTTCAGTTTCAGCTGCTGAAGACGTTTTGAGGTTCTTGTTAAAGACCAGTTCTCATGTTTCTCACAGGAACCCATCAGGGGTCTCAGGAACCTAGAACCAGACGGGGTTCTGCTGTGGGGGTAGCATCCCCCCCAACACACACACACACACACACACACACACACACACACCCAAACCTTGACTCTCAGATGTGCTGGAAACCAAAATGAATTTAGCCGACACACAAGTCAGCGTGTTTCCAGAGACGCCGTCAGTTGAGGTTGAGACTTGATCTGGTTTCTCTGGAGCTTCTAACGGCCGTTCTTGATTGTTTCTGTCGTGCAGAGAAGGGCTGTGATTGGTGGAGAGCCGGCAGGCGTTTCTCTGATTCGACGTCTTGAAATAAAAGGAGGACTGTGTGTGTTTGTGTTGTTGTGTGTTTCTCTCAGGCCGTCTGTGTTCAGTCATTATAAAGAGTCGAAACATGCAGTGCAGACCCAGGCCTCCAACACACACACACACACACACACACACGCACACACACACACAAACGCACACACACACTCACACACACACTCACGGCTTCATTATGAGCCAATGCCAGGTCTTTGTGAAATGTTTAGATAGCCATGCTTCATTCATCAGGTCTAATCACACACTTACACACACTGATGACAATATCCTACTATCTGTAAATGTGCATACGTGTACGTGCGTGCGTGCGTGCGTGCGTGTGTGTGTGTGTGTGTGTGTGTGTGTGTGTGTGTGTGTGTGTGTGTGTGTGTGTGTCTGATTGTGCTGGCGCCATATGAAGTGAGACCCTCCGGCTGCAGGCTCTCCTGCTGGGCTGTGAAACTTTAGAGGCATACGTGACAAAACACACACACACACACACACACACACACACACACACACACACACACACACACACACACACACACACACATTTCCAAGTGCACATAAAGGTGGTACCAGTGAGGACACACATGCACTCAGTAACCTCTGAAAGAAAATGACTTTTGCTGTTAGTGTGTGTGTTGGTCCTCCTACTTTTCCTCCTCATTTTTTCCTCCTCCTGCTCTTCCCTCGTGTCCTCTTCCATTCTCACCACTTCTTCTTCTTCTTCTTCTTCTTCTTCTTCTTCTTCTTCTTCTTCTTTCTCTTCTTTTTCCCTCTCTTGCTCCTCTTCTCTCCTCCTCTTGAACTGATGTAAATATCAAACTGGTGGAAGAATGGAGGTAGAAGTAGAAGTAGGAGTTCGGAGGTCATTGCACTTCACCTCCACCTGCTTCATCTGCTTCAATCACAGTGTTTTACTACATTTCCCAGAATGCCTGAGGACGAACACCAGTGGACAGCTAGTTGATATTTGACCAATTTCCCTCTGAATGAAGCTTTAAGACCTGTTCTCTGGTTCTCTGGGTTTTGTTCTTCATGCTCCCTCAGTTTGAATAGGTGTGTGTGTGTGTGTGTGTGTGTGTGTGTGTGTGTGTGTGTGTGTGTGTGTGTGTGTGTGTGTGTGTGTGTGTGTGTGTGTGTGTGTGTGTGTGTGTGTGTGTGTGTGTGTGAGAGCCAGGTGTGGCTGATGCTGATGCAGGTGAAGAGGTCGACCTCGCAGCGGTCAGGTGACAGCAGCAGCTCAGTATCTCCACATCTGCTCTTTAATTATCTGAACTCTGCTGGACTCTGCAGGGTGTCCACAGCACAAAGACACTGCACAAACACACAACACAGACACACACTGCACAAACACACAACACAGACACACACTGCACAAACACACAACACAGACACACACTGCACAAACACACAACACAGACACACACTGCACAAACACACAACACAGACACACACTGCACAAACACACAACACAACCACACAGCACAAAGACACAACACAGACACAACCACATAGACACACACAGCACAAAGACAAACCATACAAACACACAGCCACACAAAGAAACACCACGCAAACACACACAGCATCCCCTGTTTGCTTTGCCGTCAGTTCCCCTGCTTGAAGACTTTTAATGTGAAAAGACTGAAAGTGTTGGTTTTGGTTTTATTTAAGCTGCTGCTGAAGAAACAAACAGGAAGCAGTAATTTTACAGAATGACCTCAACGCGTTCGCTCTTCATATTCTACAGTTTTTGGTATTAAAGTGCTCCTCAGCCTCTCGTGCGGATGCCACACAGCGAACGGGCTCGATGCGATGGCGTCTGGCGGGTGAGGCGGCCTCGCTCGGCTCGTTGTTTTGGTGTTTTGGTGCTGAAGTCCCTGCTGACCGGGTCTGAGTGCAGAGGAAGACTGTCGACTCAGGCTGAGCGCTTGTTGACATTCCAGAGGCACTCGCATGATACAGTATGTAGCATCTGAATTAGTGCTCGCGCGCACACACACACACACACACACACACACACACTCGTAATGCTGAACTCGGGTCCATCGCTGCCCTTCATGGTGCATTGCATTGCAGAGAGGAGGGGAGGTGTGTGTGTGTGTGTGTGTGTGTGTGTGTGTGTGTGTGTGTGTGTGTGTGTGTGTGTGTGTGTGTGTGTGTGTGTGTGTGTGTGTGTGTGTGTGTGTGTGTGTGTGTGTGTGTGTGTGTGTGTGTGTGTGCGTGCAGACAGTGCCCTCATAAATAATTCCACTCCATATTGCTTTTAAACGATAGCATCCCACGGCTGGCCCGCCGCGGCGTGCAGCTCGCCCATAAATGATACTGTCAGGGCTAATACACGGCTTCCATTATTAAGGAGGCATGGAGCGGGTGCTGCTGCACCGCCGCTCCCTCCGCCTTCCCTCCGCGGTCAGAACAGGCTGTCGGGGCAGCGGCGGAGCGGCCAGCCTCTCAGCCTCCAGCTTAAATCAACAGCTGGACAGGCCGGAGCGGAGTCTTCCAGAGGCGGCCGGAGCCTCTGCGGCGCCGCAGAGCAGAGCGACTTCAGGCTGGCGGACAGGGGGAGAAGTCTACCCACAACCCCCTGCAGGACGCTGGCCGGCTGCTTAGATGGATGAGCGGCCGGCCGGTCTGAGCTGAGCCCAGCTTTCCCAGCGTTCCCCAGAGGAGCTGTGACTCGGCAGAACGTACACAGTCTGAACCCGAGGGAGCGGCGGGGCTGAGAAAGCTGCTGAGACGTGACCGACTGCTCATTCCACAATGCGCTCATACTGTACTCTGCAGCACAGCGCTGCTGCACTCAGCCGCAGCCCGCCGCCCGCCCCATCAGTCATGTGACGTGAATGATTCTGGTGCACTGCCGCTTACCCTAACCTGACCCAGGTGCTGCTAACTGGAGCTCCTCAGGGGCCCACGAGACCAGGACTCGTGCCGGTTCTGAACTATGTCCGGTCTAATCCCGTCAGTTGGGGTCCTGGTGAACGCAGCTCTCTGGTCTGTGTGTGAATGGATGAGTGGATCCAAACAAACTTGACCGTGATTAGCGTCCATGACGTGAGACTCTTATGACCTCTTATGTGGCTGTTGGTCTGCTTGTGGAGCATCGAGCTGCTGCAGTGATGGTGTTCTGTCTACATTTGGGATTAGTTATTCTCAGGTCCAGTTGGACTGGTTCAGAATGTTCTCAGGACCCTTTTGGATTGGGGTCCCTTCTTCTTGAAATGAATTCGTGTCACATCTGGGTTTTCCACTTTGTGAATCTGAGCAAAATGTTTCAGGTCTGGCACTCGTAAAGGGGCCACAGCTGACTGTCTCCAAAAATGTCAAGATACTTTCTTTAGAATTGCCAAAATAATCTAAAACAGTTTAAAAATTGAAACCAGTTCAAGCACTGAGAAAATCCCCAAAGTCTAAAGAAGTGTGAAGCCAGAGCTTCAGGACAAACTCATAGAAACTCATAGTAAAACTTCTCAGTGATGAGACGAACCAGTGAAACGGTCAAACTGCTGCAAAGTGCAGAAATCTAATCTTCACATTTTTACTTTTCCTGTGTGCATTTTTACAACTGACGTGAAACCGCGGGAGGAGGTCTGGGCCGGTCGAGGTTTTAGGATTCTGCAGCAAATCACTGCTGGAGGGAAAACCGGAGCAGCGAGGAGGAATCCTGAGGGAGGAGGAGGGATATTTTTAGGAGACCAGGTCCATCGCAGTTACACATACCAGAAGCAGCTTCCTGCTTCAGTATGAAAACAGTTCACAGCACCAGTTAATCCCACTGTGCGTTCTTTACTCCATCTTTACGACACCAGAGGAGTCTGAGGAGGAGCAGGAGCGGAGGACGGCCTCCCTCTCCTCGGCTCAAACATCAGAAAACAGCAGAAGGTGGAAATAAGAAAGGAGCGCTGCAAAAGAAGCAGAGGATAAATAAATGAGCTGCCCGAGTGTTTACAGAGAGGAGTTAGAGGAGAGAGGAAAAAAGAAAAATGGCCGTCCTCGAGAGGCGCGCCCTCCTGCGACCTCCATGCATCGCCGCGGTCCGATTCTCCCCCACAACTGATGCATTAAGGGGCCCGTGTGCTTCATGTGAGCGGAGCCGTGAGCCACGGCGGCTAGCGAACCTCTGCTCTGCACCAGGAAATGCTTTGGGGATGTGCTCGCTCTCCCCCTCCTGCAGCCGGGCCCTCGCTCTCCCACGGACTCTGGGAGACGGCTTTTTATCTCCAGTTGCTCGGATAACAACCGCTAAGCTTCCAGCGAGCCAGAAAGGCCTGCTGCTGCCTCCGTTTCGCTGCTTTGTTTCTTAAAAATGCAGACGAGGAGTGGAGCGCATCGTCTGTTTCTGTCTGTTTTATTTTTCAGCGTCTGTCCATCCGTCCGTCTGTGTCGTCTCACGGGTTTTCCGTCTGTCTCCATTTAACTTCCGTCAAAAAAAGGGAATTCTGGAAAGTCCCTCTTCTTTCAGCGGCTTGTTTAAGTGTCTCTTGAGCAAATACCCCCCCCCCCAGCGTTTCAGCTCCTTTGTCCTCGGTATTGCGGTGTGATAAAAGGTTGCACTAGGTGGCCGGGCATTTGATTTCTCCATAAAAACCCGCCGTTCACAGCAATAAACCCCCCCCCCCCGCTCTCCTGCTTCAGCCCCTGCACGCATGTTTGATTGTGAGGATTAGTAAGACAAAAGGCCCAGCGGCACTTAGTGGCGTTCTAATGAAACACCGCAACAGATAAATGAGCGTGCCGGTGTTTCCCTGCTCCGAGTGACCGCCCCCCCGCCAGGATTAAGTGGACTCCCCCTGTTTCCTTTGTGCCTTCGTTTCCCAGCAGCACAATCGAGCCCCGAGTCAGTGGGCCAAATAGCAAAGAGCCCCCCCCCCCCCCCCCCCCCAACGCCACCACCACTTCTTTTTCTGTGGTGTTTTTTCGGTCCTGTCCCAGCAACCCCCCCCCTCCCCCCCCCACCCCCGTAATTCATTTGGAGAGCAGTTTGCCTTCATTCATTCCCTGTGAGGAGTGAGGAAGTTAATGGTGTCGGTGAGGTGGGACAGGTGCTGATGAAGCAGCCGACGGCTCCACGACAAATAGATTAAAAGTATCAGCGTGAGAAGCAAAGTAGAGGCGAGTCTCAAGGCCGCCGCCGCCGCCGTCATCCACCATCCGACCAATGAAAGAACATAAAGACCACGCACGTCTCTGATGGTGTCGTTCCTCGCGCTTCAGGTTCTGTGCTTGAGAACTGAAATGCAGATTCATCAGTGAAACGACTCCAATGTCCCGATTCCTCGCTCAAACGGTTAACGTCTTCTCGGACCTCGGACACGTGAGCAGAATGTTTGTGCTTCCTGAAGGGGGCGTGTCCTCCAGCCTTCTTGTCCCCGCCGCGCTCATGCTGCTGTCGCTTCCTTCCTGACCGCGGAGGACGTTCAGCTCAGAGTTACAACTAGAAGGCAGACGTGAATGTCTTGTTTCCTCGGCTGCTCGTCATCATCATCTGAACAACATGTCGTTCAAATTCCAGTAAATCTGGAGAAGAACGCGATGAAGATGAAGAAAACAGCGTTCAGCTCAACTTTGACAGCCAAGAGCTTCCAGAAACCGAACATCAGGTCTGAAACGAGTCACAGCGCGAAGAATCGTACGTTTCAGCGTAACCTCGTTACTCCAAATGCAATGGTGGTTTGTTGACGTACCCACAGTGATGATGATGACGATGATGACGATGATGATGATGATGATGATGATGATGATGATGAGTGATGCTGCAGCCTTCAGATTTCTGAGGGGGTCATCAAGGTTTGCGTGTTTGCAGTTCACCCAGTTTGTTTGTTTTGTTGTTTGTGTGTAACCCACCACACACACACACACACACACACACACACACACACACACACACACACACTCTCACTCACTCACTCACTCACACACACACACAAACTCACACAGAGCCAGGCCCTGGGGTGAAATGGCGATATCGATAGAAATGAGGCATGCTGGGAGTTGAGCGTGGAGGTCAGTGTGCCAGCAGGCCTGACTGAGCGACCTAAATACCACAGCCGGCTCTCACACTCACCTGAAGTGACCCTGCACTCCAACAGCTGACTCACTTTTTACAGCCTTTTGTCCTCTTTCCTTTCACTTCTCGTCTTTTCTCTCATCACTAGTTAAACGTTCGTCTCTCTGGTTCGTCTCTCTGGTTCGTCTCTCTGGTTCGTCTCTCTGGTTCGTCTCTCTGGTCTTGTCTCTGGTTCGTCTCTCTGGTTCGTCTCTTTGGTTCGTCTCTCTGGTTTGTCTCTGGTTCGTCTCCCTGGTTCGTCTCTCTGGTTCGTCTCTGCTTCGTCTCTCTGGTTCGTCTCTCTGGTTCGTCTCTCTGGTTCGTCTCTCTGGTTCGTCTCTCTGGTTCGTCTCTCTGGTTTGTCTCTCTGGTTCGTCTCTCTGGTTCGTCTCTCTGGTTTGTCTCTGGTTCGTCTCTCTGGTTTGTCTCTGGTTCGTCTCTGGTTCGTCTCTCTGGTTCATCTCTCTGGTCTTGTCTCTGGTTCGTCTCTCTGGTTTGTCTCTCTGGTTCGTCTCTCTGGTTTGTCTCTCTGGTTCGTCTCTCTGGTTTGTCTCTCTGGTTCGTCTCTCTGGTTCGTCTCTCTGGTTCATCTCTGGTTCGTCTCTCTGGTTTGTCTCTGGTTCGTCTCTCTGGTTCGTCTCTCTGGTTTGTCTCTGGTTCGTCTCTCTGGTTCGTCTCTCTGGTTCGTCTCTCTGGTTTGTCTCTGGTTCGTCTCTCTGGTTCGTCTCTCTGGTTTGTCTCTGGTTCGTCTCTCTGGTTCGTCTCTCTGGTTCGTCTCTCTGGTTCATCTCTCTGGTTCGTCTCTCTGGTTCGTCTCTCTGGTTTGTCTCTGGTTTTTCTCTGGTTCGTCTCTGGTTTGTCTCTGGTTCATCTCTCTGGTTCGTCTCTCTGGTTCGTCTCTCTGGTTTGTCTCTGGTTTGTCTCTGGTTCGTCTCTGGTTTGTCTCTGGTTCATCTCTCTGGTTCGTCTCTCTGGTTCATCTCTCTGGTTTGTCTCTCTGGTTCGTCTCTCTGGTTTGTCTCTCTGGTTCGTCTCTGGTTTGTCTCTCTGGTTCGTCTCTGGTTCTTTCTCTCCTAGTTTTCCCTCCAATCTTGGACTAATGGGACTAATGTCCTCTCATTGTTTTGTCCCTTGTTTCTTCAGGATTTTATTTTTACTCCTTGTGGTCAATTTATTGTGTGTCTTCGAACTTGTCTCTGTCCTCAGAAACCAGCATCCGTCCTTCTAACAGATTAATTGCTGATGCTTTGGGGACAGTTGTTTGGTGCCTTTGGGGACTTGTTTTCTGTCTTCTCTGGGGGACTCGTCCCATCTGTCTCTGCTCGCTCTGACTTCATGTCCAGCAGAAGTTGTCAACTGTCCCACATATGGTAGCATTACTGGACATTTGTCTCTTTGTCGTCTGTCTTTCACAGTCACTGGTTATTGTGTGGTCGTCCTCATCAGCCTCCACAGGGACAAAACGCCTTGTCTTGTACCGTCCACTCCTCCCTCTTGTCCCGGCTCAGACGACCTGGTCCCTCCTTGTCATCATCGCTGCAGTCCGACTCGTTCCAGCAGCCAAATAAACATTCTGGTTTGGGCTTCACCCCCCCCCCACTGCTTATCTCACATACTTGTGGGAAGGGAGGCAGAGAGACAGAGGGGGAGTAGAGGGGAGTAGAGGGGAGGGGGAGGGAGGAGAAAGTATCAGAGCAACATAATACCGTCTTTGTTGAGGCGATGTGGAAAACGATCGTCCCGTTGCAAAGCGTCTGTACAGCTGGATCATATCTGCAACTTTACTATATCTGACTGTCTGGCTGCTTGACAGACTGTCTGTCTGTCCGTCCGCTTGTCTTTCTGCCCGTCTGTCTGTCCGTCTGACTGTCTGTCTGACTGTCTTTGTAGCCGCCGGGCTTCTGTTCTCGCCCTTTTTTGCCTTTTTCCTCTTTTTCTTCAATCCTGCAGTCTAAACGAAGCAGCAGCAGTCCTCTGGGGCATAACGAGGCAGGGTGGGGTGGGATGGGAGGGGTGCAGGGGGGTCAAAGGGGAGGAACATGAAGTCCTGTGCGGGGGTGGGATGTTGAGTGGGGGGGAGGACGGAGGGTAGTTTTGGGGGGCAGGAGGGCAAAGCCGGGGGAAGATGTAAGCCTCCGCCACAGGCCCTGACAGCCACACAGGAAGGAGATCACAGGAGATCAGCCCACCGCTGCTTCAACATTACACCCCCCCATCCCATCGCCCACAGCGCCCCCCCCACCCCCCCGCTCCCCCTCCAAGACCTCCCCCCTCTCCTCCCTGTGAGGCCTGTCTGCTTCCTCTGGAAAGAGAAAGGAGTGGAGGAAGAAGAGAAGCACACACTGTACTCTGACTTCAGATCAGTGCTGAACGTTCCTCCCGGTCATAAACAGCCGAGGAAAACTCGAACCCTCCGCGTGTTCGCAGTCTGACAGTTTGCCTTTCGCCTGGTGTCCACAGACGCTGTGTTCAGGACAGCCTGTCTGTCTTTGCAGTGGACTCCAGGCTGTGGGTACGAACAAGCGGCCTGAACTGACGCTCGAGTTCTGACGTTTCCTCAAGCGTCTTACGGACGACGGTTTTTCTGATAAACTGTCGAAGCTCGATGTGAGCGTGTGAGCTTTACTTCCACAGGTAACATCAGCCGAAATGAAACGCTCATCACAACAAGAACCAACATGAAGATTTGGACTGTTAGACTTGAATCCAGGAATACTTGACTTGACAGCGAAAACATTGAAATCTCAAGTTTTGACCTGTTGAGATCCTGAAGCAGCGACACCTTTCAGAGCTCCTCACCTTGAGTATTTCATGACTGGGTCAGCGTGTTGGAAGCTCTCAGATCTGCAGAGGAACAGCAAATAACTCTGAGTTTGCTTGAACTGACTTTAACTTTTCCCTAAAGATTGAACAACGGTTCTTTTCCAAACAGTTAAGCGAATCAGAAAGAAACCTGAGGACAGATGTGAGCTCAGACTCCTGCAGAGTTTTGCTGTACAAATGTCCGTTTACAGCGAGCTTCATGTTCATGTCTGAGCTTCATGTTCATGTCTGTGTAGAATCTGGAGGCTGAACTCTGTCAAACTCTTTTGGACAAATTGATCGGTTTTGGATTGTGGATCAGCTTCTGAACTCTGACTATGACCCTAAAAACTGTAAAATCTGGTGTGAAAAGGCCTTAAATTTGGGGAAATTCCCACATCTGGAACCAGAAATGTGAGTCGTGACTTATTTACGAGTCGGTGCGACCGGAGTGGAAAACTTGACTGTCCATGTGGCTCGTTTCAGACAAGCCAAAAGAGATAAGAGACAGAGGAGGAGATGGACGGAGGACAGAGGACAGTTCAGCAGACTGGGGAGCTTGTGTCTGTTTAGTGTCCAGATTAATCCCAGTCTGCCCAGTCGACCCCTGCAGCTGCACCACAGTCTGCATGTGCAGCGCCATGTTCCACCCTGAGCGTCGACTCGTCGTTGTTACGCTCGTCTTATTCTGGGATGGTTTGCAGGGAAAGTCTCAGATCTGCAGGCTGACGCCATTAACTGACCGAGTGTGTGTGTGTGTGTGTGTGTGTGTGTGTGTGTGTGTGTGTGTGTGTGTGTGTGTGTGTGTGTGTGTGTGTGGGTTGTGAAGTTAAAAATAGTAGCAGCCTGTTGATAAGCTCTCAGCCGTCCAGCATTCTGTCCTATAATGCTCAGCAGCAAAGCAACACCCCCGACCCCAATCTGTCCAATCCCCCAATCACACACACACACACACACACACACACACACCCTCCACACTAACCTGAACTGATTAGAGTCTAAACTTTGGACTCTCCAACAAAGTGACACTACAGCAGAAACACACACACATACGCACACACACACACACACTCACTCACACACACTCACACACACACACACACACACACACAGTTGTTCCAGTTGAGACGTTTCATGTTTGAAAATGTTTGAAAGCTTCATTATTTGCTCAAACAGCTGCTCACTGTAGTTTTTATCAGACAATCAGGAGAAATGGAGCTTTTGTTGGGACTATTTTCAGCAGCGGATGAATCCACATTTGGTGCTGTAGTGTGTGTGTGTGTGTGTGTGTGTGTGTGTGTGTGTGTGTGTGTGTGTGTGTGTGTGTGTGTGTGTGTGTGTGTGTGTGTGTGTGTGTGTGACTGAGTCAGAATAAGCTACAGTGTGTGTGTTCACGTGATGAAGGAACACGTCAGCCAATCAAACTGACCCTAAAACGATGACATGTCAAATGTCTGACAGTGTTTCTTGTGAGGAAGGAGCTCACTAAACTAAAAACAGTGACATCATTACCTGTAACAACCGTGCGTCACCTGTGGCCTGAAATACGTTTTATTACGTTTGAGTTTTCTTGCTGAAAAGCCGCCTGCTGAGCAGGAAACAGCCTCGCAGAGAGAGTGATTTTCATTTTACTGCTTTAGTTCCACTTAGACAGCCAGGGGTCAAAGGTCACGCAGGTTAAACTCAGGGTCAGGATCAACTGACAGAGGGGTGTAAATCAGCTGCTGTCTGCGTGTGTGTGTGTGTGTGGTGGGTTTGAACAGGTGTCACATGACGTCTCAGGGTTAAACAGGGATTTAAACCAGGAAGGACAAAAACCCTGCAGCTCTTTGCTTTCTGCTCTCAACTTAGTTTTGGGTCTTGTTTTCATTTCATAGCAGGAGAGCTGTGTGTGTGTGTGTGTGTGTGTGTGTGTGTGTGTGTGTGTGTGTGTGTGTGTGTGTGTGTGTGTGTGTGTGTGTGTGTGTGTGTGTGTGTGTGTGTGTGTGTGAGAGGCCAGAGCGAGGGCTAAATCTGTTGCTCGTAGCCTCTCTCGCTCTCTCGCTCGCTCCAGCGGGCAGCCTTGGCCCGGAGAACGACAACAAAGGCGAGTGCTGGAAAAGGTCGCCGCTGCTCCAGCATCCAGTCGAGCTCCAGTTGGCTCGACGGAGAGGGAGGGAGGCTCCGGGCCGGCGGCCATGTTGGCCCGCAGAGGAGGAAACAGCTGAGAGAGCGAGCGCGGGCAGGGCAAACACTCAGCAGCCATAACATGAATACAGACACAGTACATGGCCAAAAGTATGCGGACACGTGGGCCTGTTTGTCACAGTCACATGTGGGTGAAGTAATCTAGACTAAAGGTCCCCTTACTGACTTTTCTAGAGCTTTCATCCACATCTCCTGGTCTTCCTAGAGGAGTTTTGTTACGTGGTTGACATGAAGACCATGAGATGCAGCTGAAAGCAAAGTGGGCTTTTAGTGTTGTTCTGTCAAGCTGCTGTTTGTGAGGACTCTAACGTCCACATACTTTTGGCCACATTGTGTCTAAAGACATGAATGGAAAATCACGTTCAAACACAGGAAGTCAAAGTTTTTCAGGCACCTTTCCTCTTCATTAGATTTCATACTTGTAGGAGATGAAGATAAATGTGCTGAGGTCAGCGTGTGATGTTCGTTTTACACCAACCTTCACACCCTCAGGCCTCCACCCACCTTACATCTCCACTGCAGGACTGCAGTCACCTGACAGCCATAACTCATGTTCAGCTTTCACTTCAGAGCAGCGTTGGAGCTAAAGCAGGTTAATCCAGGTCAGGGGCAGGTAATCTGCGCCGAGCGTTCAGACTGGCTTCGTCCCGGATCGGTGCAGACAGAGTCTGACACGGGGGTTCAGGTCTGACACGAGGGTTCAGGTCTGACACGGGGTTCAGGTCTGACACGAGGGTTCAGGTCTGACATGAGGGTTCAGGTCTGACACGAGGGTTCAGGTCTGACACGGGGTTCAGGTCTGACACGGGGTTCAGGTCTGACATGAGGGTTCAGGTCTGACACGAGGGTTCAGGTCTGACATGAGGGTTCAGGTCTGACACGAGGGTTCAGGTCTGACACGAGGGTTCAGGTCTGACACGAGGGTTCAGGTATCATTTTTGATAAAAATGGGGTGTGAATATATTGACATTTATCAGCAGCATTGCTCTATAACCCATTATCATCCCATAAAAGAGTGTGTGTGTGTGTGTGTGTGTGTGTTATACTGTTACTCTGTGTGTGTGTGTGTGTGTGTGTGTGTGTGTGTGTGTGTGTGTGTGTGTGTGTGTGTGTGTGTGTGTGTGTGTGTGTGTGTTTCCTTCCGCCACGACTTCCTGACTTCCAGCCAATCGTCATTTCCACTGCTGGAAGTGAACCTCTGTCTGCTGTCATCATCCAATCACACGCAGCAGCCAGCAGGGCCAACACAAACACACACACATACACACACACTGTAGAGGAGTGTGTGTTTGATTTGATTGCAGCGAGCACACCAGCAGCCTTATTACCAGGCAGAGGGCAAAGCAGGTTAATGAGACACTATTGACTGATTGTCCTGAGCCAGAGACCACACACACACACACACACACACACACACACACACACACACACACACGCGCGCGCACACACACACACACACTCACACACACACACACACACACGCACACACACACACACAGGGCACTTGGTCAGCTGGCTGTGGGGATCGAACCTGTGAAAGAAATTTTGACTTAATTATTGTGATGTTGTTGGATTGACTTTATTGTAACGTGTTTATTAGTTTATTAGTTATTGTTTCGGCTCTAAATATCAGGTCAGGTATCTGCTCAGGTGTGTCGGCTGTCAGAAGCCAATCAGAGGCTTGCACTGAACGGAGCACGTCGCAGCAGGCCGTTGATGATGATGATGATGATGTTGCAGCATCATATTTTCTAACACGACTTTTCATCGTCTGTTCACACGTTCATCCTGCTCGTCTCCTGACGACGTTTCTGCTGTGAAGACAAACGAGATGAATCGTCCAATCAGAGCCTGTTTGTCCACTTTGTCTTCGTCTCTCTGAACGCAGGGCGAGGTGTCAGCGTTAGTCTGAAAACCTGCAGTGTGTGTGTGTGTGTGTGTGTGTTTGTGTGTGTGTGTGTGTGTGTTTGTGTGTGTGTGTGTGTGGGGTGGTCTGGGCTGTATTCATTATTTAGTGAGAGCTATTACTGGGGATAAGAGGCTGCTCTCTCCTCTCTCTCAGGACCGTATCGATTGCTTTAATTGCCCCGAAAGATTGTCAACTCTTAAGATAGATATTAAAGCGCCGACGAGGCTCTGCCAGGATGCATGGCAAATGGAGCTAACGGCCCTGTGTGTGTGTGTGTGTGTGTGTGTGTGTGTGTGTGTGTGTGTGAGGGGTGAGGATAGAGGATTGGCTGAGCCCAAAGTGGGATGCAACATGTCCCAGGCCGCCTGTCGTGCAGCGAACGAGGCCTCACTTCGGCCGATCAATAACATCCTTGTGAACACACGAGGCGCTCTGCGGCGTTCGTGGACAGGAAGTTAAAAAAAAGAGAGAGGGAGGGGTAGAGGGGGAGGAGGGGGGAGGGAGCTGCCGGTCGGCTCTTCCTCTGTTTGCAGATCAATATGTTTGGGAAAGAGTTGTTTGTTATCTCGCTACCTATCTGGATGTGACTGCTGGTGTCCCACATAGTCATGGTTCTGTTAAACACACACACACACACACACACACACACACACGCACACACAGTCTCACAGGGGGTTGTGTGATCACGTGTAGTGTTTATCTCGTCAGTCGCTCAGTGAACGAGAGAGCAAGTGAGAGGAGAGAGAGGGAGTGTCTGTGTGTGTGTGTGTGTGTGTGTGTGTGTCTCCTGGATGAACGAGGTCAGCTGAGGTGACTGACAGCAGCGACAACCTGAGCGACCTGCTGGTCTCAGGTCAGTCTGTCGGCGGGATTTATCTTAGAAATAACAAGTAAAAAACAGCAGAAGAAGAAAAATGATGTAAACTCGGATAAAACGGGATAAACATGGCCGTTGTGGATCATGAGATCACAGCTTTAATCAGACGCCTCCGTGTTTGTCTTTTCCTTCTGGACCAGAAACATCACTTCCTGTCTTTCTTTAAACTGCTTACAGGTGACCAATCACAGCGCGGCTCATCCAGCCAGAGTTAAACTGCTATTAAGCAGCAGATTGATCAGGTGGACGGCTGTGATGTCTCTCCGTGACGTCGTCCGTCCCCCTCTTTCCTCTCAGGATGTCTGCTGTCTGGACCTTGTTCTTGGAAGGCCGGAGGTTGGCGGTCGGTCCGAGTGCGAGTCCCCGCTCGTCTGATCCGTCCTGGAAAAGAAAATGTTGATGAGGAGAATCGAGCTAAATGCAGAAGCTGGTCACAGATTAACTTCCTGACTGACTTGTTGTTGTTCCACTGCTGCCACAAACGGCGTCAGGCTGTTTGACCTCAGGTGACCTGCGGCTCCGTGGACACAAATGTCCAGCGACGCTGTATGTCCATCACAGAGAGTCGTCTGTCTCTGCTGCTCTGTGGAGCTTTTCGGCCTCTTTCAGCTCCTCGTTTTGGTTTCCTGTGTCCACCACCCTCCGCAGCAAACGGCAGACAGACACCGTCAGAGACGAGCTGGTGAGCGAATGAAGCATCCAGCCGCTGAACAGACAGACAGGTGTCTCAGAAGCTGGAGACCAAAACCAGAGCTGCAGTGCTCTGTGGGCTGGAGGAGGACATGATGTCTTTCAGGTCCTTATTTTCTGCTTTAAATAAAATTGAATTGTGGACAAAAAAAGACATCAGTTTACACATCTTTGACCTTTGACCTTTCTTAGGCTAAACACTGAAGACACTAAGTCATCCTTTTCGTTTCCTTTGTGTTTGAGTCACTTCCCGTCTCTCTGGCCTTCACGCTTTGGTCATTTACTGTCGTCCGTCTCGTCTGTGTGACGTTTGCATCAGGACAGTTTCTAGTGAAGAGCAGAGGAGGCACTTTCCTGCTCTGGAGACCATGTGGACGTCTTTTGTCTGTCTTTGCTGTGACGGCTGGACGCTAAACGCAGCATTCCACAGAGGAGGAGTCAGATTCAGTGACTTTGGCGTCTCTGTGGTTCAGATAACGTTGGTTCAGCCAGCGTGAAGTCATGGAGGAGCGGCGATGGAGACACAGAAACCTGTTTGGACGCAGGTTGACATCAGTTTTATTGGTTTGACCCGAGGCCGCAGGACTCGCCGCGTCCTCCCTCCTCGTGTGGCCGAGGAGGAACACTCCGACACGATTAGGAAGGAAATCCACGAGTAATCCAGCAATCCTGTCTGATTTAAAGCCATTAATGTGAGCGTCCTGCGGCGGAGGAAACGGAGGAGGCGCCGCTCTCCTCGCTTCACCTTCTCTGCAGGAGGCGCAGGAGGAGTTCGACTGTGTGATTCCAGTAAAACAGGAAACAGCTTCACGCTCAAAGAGCGGTCGGAAAGAAGCTGAAGGACTGTGAAGTCCAGCAGAGACAAAGGGAAAAGCTCACGTCAGAGTTAGATTTGAGAGGCTTTTTTACAGGTCGAGTCATTGTCTGTCCTCTGTCACGTGAACAGAGGGACACCTGCAGGTAGCTGCTAACACACCTGAACTCAGGTGATCTCACCTCAGTGTGAGCAAAAGCAGCTTCATGAGTCTGAAGAAAAACACACAAGATGTTTCCTCTTCCTCCTCATGTCTCACAGTCAGGTGAGGTCAGGTGAGGCCAGGTGAGGTCAGGTGTGCTCTCAGGACAGCACCTGCAGCTGTTGCAGAGCAGCGAGTCCTCAGATGGGGTCAGAGCTTCGTCGTGGTTTTAATCAGAGGGCACGAGTTTCCTAAAGCCTCTTTGAGCGGCGGTCTGCTCCGAGCGTCCGTCTGTCGTTCAGTCTCATTAGTCTGTTGTTTTCTCCTCACTCACCTGAACTCACCTGTGCTTCATCGTGTCCTCAGGCCTCAGGTGTGGTGACAGATATGCAGTCTGCTTTGAAAACCTGCCCAGACTCAGACTCCATTCACTTTTTGAATCTGTTTCTTTGGTGCTTCTGCTTTTATTTCTGTTTCTTGATTTAAAACACACAGAAGCAGCTTCATCACCTCGTCTGCTCCCGTCCCTCTGTGGGTGAGTGCTGGGTGAGTGCTGGGTGAGTGCTGGGTGAGGTTGGGTGAGTGTTGGGTGAGGTTGGGTGAGTGTTGGGTGAGTGCTGGGTGAGGTTGGGTGAGTGCTGGGTGAGGTTGGGTGAGTGTTGGGTGAGGTTGGGTGAGTGTTGGGTGAGTGCTGGGTGAGGTTGGGTGAGTGTTGGGTGAGTACTGGGTGAGGTTGGGTGAGTGCTGGGTGAGGTTGGGTGAGTGTTGGGTGAGTGCTGGGTGAGGTTGGGTGAGTGTTGGGTGAGTGCTGGGTGAGTGTTGGGTGAGTGTTGGGTGAGGTTTGGGTGAGGTTGGGTGAGGTTTGGGTGAGTGCTGGGTGAGGTTTGGGTGAGTGTTGGGTGAGTGCTGGGTGAGGTTGGGTGAGTGCTGGGTGAGGTTGGGTGAGTGCTGGGTGAGGTTTGGGGGACGTCTCTCTGAGTCTCCTCCAGGTGGTGAAGTGCAGGTTAAATCCTTGAGCTGATCCTGCTCAGAGTCTCTGATCTGATGGTCAACCTGTTCATGTCTCACTCTGCTGTCCTCGCATGACACACACACACACGTGCACGCACGCACGCACACACACGCACGCACACACACACACACACACACACACACACACACACACACACACACACACACACAGGCAGTCCTTCAGGAGTCTCTGACTCTGTTGCTTCTTCATGTTGTGAAATAAATTCGTAACAAAGTCTGAATAATTAATGTAATCTCTGAAGATGAAGATGAAGATGAAGATGATGAACCTCAGGTGACGTTTAACCACACTGTGTGATCTGACACACGTAAACAAGGAGGAACAGCTGTTGTGCTCATTGTTTCCTCGTCCTGTTTCTTCTGACGTGTTTGAACTGGCGGCTCTCTGAGTCCAGTTTGTTCTGTGGTCGTCTTGACTTTCATGGAACTGGTTCTTGTTGTCCTCCTCCAGCAGTGAACAGAGGACAGAGGTGAACCAATGGGAGTTTAGTCTGAGCGTACAGGTGTGTGTACAGGTGTGTGTCAGGGTTGTGGTCTGCAGCGACATCATCACAGTGAGAAGCTAAGGACTTTATTTTTTCCTCAGTATTCACAGTGTTGTGTTTGAGCGCTAACCTGCAGAAACAGAGAAGTCCTCTGGAGCGACGGCGTCTAGCTGCACACTTTATGGACTGCGATCTGTTTTGCTGCGTGGATGAAATTTGGGAGAAGTTTTCCTGCCAGCTCCGCTCGCTCTCTCTCTCGCTCGCTCTCTCTCTCTCTCGCTCGCTCTCTCTCTCTCTCGCTCGCTCTCTCTCTCGCTCGCTCTCTCTCTCGCTCTCTCGCTCGCCCGCTGTCCTCTCCCTGCACTCCCATTAAAACTCCTCTCCCGATCCCGGCCGTCCAAAACATTTGAGAATGACCTTGCAGCGTTCCTCCGCCAGCCTTCCCACTTGTAAGTGCTTGGGATAATTTATATATAAAATGTGCGTGTGTGTGTGAGGGGGAGGGGTTGAAAAATGGCCATTTCCATCTTTAGGTGGCCGAGGCTCTCCATTACCAAAATGGGCTGAGTCACTGCACCGCGAGAATCTTAATGAGGAGCCCAGAGCCCACCCGGCTCTCTCTCTGCCTGTCTCACTGCAGTTCTCTCTCTCTCTCTCTCTCTCTCCCTCTCTCTCTCTGCTCTCCCTGTCTCTCTTCCCCTCTCTCTCTCTCCCTCTCTCCCCCCCCCCCCCCCCCATCCAGCCTCTTATCTCATGATGCAGCAGATTATTCCATTGACTTATTCAAGGGCCTGCACTTTATGATCATGAATTTTACTGTGCGGCTGTACGTGTTCTGCACATCTACTGAGCCACATCACCACCTCCTCTTCATCCTCCTCCTCCTCCTCCATGCCTTCCTTTGGTGTGCGCTTCTCTTCATTTTTACGTCCTCTTCTTTTATCTGTTTTTTACGAGCAGCACAAACCGGATCTTCAATCACTTCACTTTGTTCCAGCCAACCAAAATCTGACCTGAGGTCCAAGTTTAATTCGGTTTAATCAGGTCTTGTGTTGTTCTGACGCTGAAATGCTGACCTGAAACATTCGACTCATCTTTCATTTGCAACAACTTTCATAATCATTTGATCATTTTCATCATTTGTCAAGAAAAAATGCTAAACGTTGGGTCTCTCTGTTTTCTCTGTTTTATGTCAAAGTAAAATCATTTTTAGGACAAAGTTTGAAGACGTCTCGTTGGGCTGCAGGCACATCTCCCTGTTTTCTGTCTTGGAGACTAAAAGATCAGTGAATCAAAACATGATGCAAAGATTAATTCATTGAAAATGTTAATTAACTTTATTTATAAAGCACTTTTTTTCACATCTAACAGCAGCATTTAAATGGAGAACAGTAAAGGGCCCAGGATCGACCCCTGGGGAACTCCATCAGTGAAATGTGAGACAGAAGAAAAAGGAAAAGGTTCTCAGACAGACAGGAACCTTTAGACCAACCCAAGTTTCCAGAGTCTGGAGGAGGGTGAAGTGATCTGCAGCAGGACCACAGTGGAGCTTCCACCTCTATCTGCAGTGAGGAGAAAGTCGTTTGTCACCTTAATTAAGGCCGTCTCAGGACTGTGTAGACCTCTCAAACCACGCTGATAGCTATCGAAATACTCATATGGGCAATCAGCTGAGAGGCAGTAACTTTCTTAGATAAGACAGAAGTTTGAGAAAGAGCTCGATGCTGAGGACGAGCGGCTCCAGGTGAGCTCTCTGTACGACATGTTGTTCATAATTATTGATTATGTAAAGTTGTTCATTTCAGCTCTGATTCCTCAGTGGATCTCAGCTCTGATCTCAGCACAGAAACTGTCCCCGGGTCCCCTTTGGGTCAGGTCTCTGCATGCACACTGGGTCTGGATTCGTTTTCACAAAGACCTCGACCACAAACTCGACACAAACCAGAAGCAGCGTGTTCAGTGGTTCAGAGGCTGTGAGCCTTCATGCTGAGGCCCTGTGGCAGAGGCTGGTTCCAGTTAGAAACCCTCCACCAACCAAAACCATCACAGGCTTTGGTGTTTGGCAAAGAGGGACGACGAGCAGCCGCCATGTGTTGAACACCAGCTGTGGTTTTCCTCCTCTTCCCACTTTCTCTGCTGCTGCTGCTGCTGCTGCTGATCTCAGGCCAGTTTTTCTCCACCTGCTGCCTTCACATGTAAAGTCTTAGAGAAATGACTTTGACTAAACCCATTTCCACCTGTCCTCCAGGTGTTTAAAGCGATCGCATTTTCATCAAAAAAAAGGAAAAAAAAAGGACGTTTTTTATTGATCTGAGAACCAGAACGATGACGTCCGTCTGCTGACTGCATTTAAAGGTTTGAAAAACAGGTTCAGTCAGTGGAGCTCGAGCTGATTGGAGGTTATTTTGTTTGTTTTCTGAATGAACTTTGTTGCTACTGTTGTTGTTGGTTTGGTGTCGTGTGGTGTTTAATCCTCAGGTTGAATTGTCAGACTCATGACAGGTGTGTGTGTGTGTGTGTGTGTGTGTGTGTGTGTGTGTGTGTGTGTGTGTGTGTGTGTGTTCTCGAAGCTCTGTTAGAGTTCGGACATCATGTCAGCTCAGGTGTGTCCTCTGATGATGTCACAAACAGAGGAAAGACGAATCAGCTTCATTCTTTATTCAGGAAAGACACACGATCACCTGACGCTCCCACTGTCATAAAAAGAGTAGATCTGACACACACTCAGCCCCCACCCCTCAAAAACGCCCCCATTCACCCCCTGTGAGCCCCCCCCCGCTCCCCCACCCTCCAACCATACAGGAAAAAGCAGCTCTAAATCCCCTCCAACAATAATGAGCCTAGCATTGAGGGATCAGTCACCTTATCCTCGCTAAGGTTGTTAGCGCCAGAACAAGTCACTCGCCGTCCGCTGCCCCTCCCCCTCCACCACCGCCCACGGCCCCTCCCTCCCCGCTGCTGTAAGTGCTTTACGAGGCGGAGCAGATGTTCCTGGTCACAGAGCATTGAAAGTCTTTCATTTTTTCACTCGTTCACTCCTGAAAATCCACCGTTGACGAGATGAGCGTGGAGATAACATCAGTTACTAACAGGCTGATTAGAGACAGAACAATCATGTCAGCCAATAAACACGAAGGGATCAGACCGCCTGCAGTACACGTAACCAGAGCACAGTGGACCGCGTGACTTCCTGTCCACATGATCACATGATGAAAATGATCCATTTAAAGCTAGCACAGAGTTGTTCTGCTTGTTTCGTCCTCTTCTCGTCTGTAATTTAAGCAGAAATGCTCGTTTTTAGATGTTTCATGTTCAGCTGCCTGCAGACCGACACACTCAGCAGAAATGACTAATAATTAACTGAGTTTAATTAAACTCCGTCTCAGTTTTCTCTGGAAGTTAAAGCAAATCACAGAGAAATGACAGTTAAATATTCCTTTGTTTGCAGGGAAATTGCTCCAATGCTCCATGCTCCAAACATGATGTAACAACAGCACCTTGGTACTGCGAGTACTGTGAGTAAATGTACTCAGCTACTGTCCGCCGCTGAGTACAGACCCCACACAGGTGTCAGAGAGCAGGTGGACAAACGTTGAGGGTCGCTGCGCAGACGTGACGTGAGGACAGAATCAGATCTGAAGTCAAACTCAGCATCAGAACGATCGGCGCGTCGTCTGATCGCCACTGACCAATCAGAGGTCCTGACTGATTCCCAGCATTTTAATCATCCTGCATGACGTCGGCTTTTATCCGCTAATTTATAAGGGTTAAGTCTCAGGGCCCCGGCTCCTTAATTGAAATCTTAATTAATATAAAAAACGAGGGGGGGTGTTTTAATGGGGAGAGGCAGGCAGTAATCCACTGTGAATACTGAGGAGGAGGCCTCCCCTCTCTCCCTCCATCCTCTCTCCTCCACACAGACGTCCTCGTCCTGTCGGCTGCTCGCTGCTCGTCCAGGTGGGTAGTTTGGAGGTTGTGGAGTGAATTAGCGACACAGTGATGTAGAAAATTAGCCTGTGATCCAGAAACAGCCTCCAGAGCGGAGAAACGTCCCAGCAGCTGCTGGACGCCGACGCCACGGCGCAGGCCGAGTCCACGTGGACTCCATGTCCTCGTCATCACGTTAAAGGTCCGTCTCCACCCGCAGAAAGCCGAGGCTCCTCTCTCACACGGCTGCTCGGTCGGCAGCGAGGGGTCGGCCACATTTAGACTGTGTGCGTCTGGAGCTGAGACCCTGTTTGGTCCCGCCCACATGCAGCGACCCCCCCCCCCTTCTAAAGCCCACTGTTTCACATTTGCATGATGTTTTCTAAAGGCCTCGCTGCTGCTGTGGTTTCTGTACGTTACTGCACATCTGAAGAGAACATCAGCGAGGACGCGTACACCGCCGAGGCCCGTGCATCCAGAGCTTATTCATCAAAGGCTGATCTCACTCCCACCACATCTCTGGAGGCTTCTCTTCATTTCTGCATGAGATGCTCTTCATCATCAGGGTCGCGGTTGATGTGCGAACCTGAAGACCCCAGAAGTGAAACTTCTCATGCTGATAAAACCCTGCAGAAATAAAGGATGCCGTGTTGAGCCGCTGTGAGATCTGAGCTTCTGAAGCAGTCCTGGTCCTGGTCCTGTCCTGTCCTGTCCTGTCCTGTCCTGGTCCTGGTCCTGTCCTGTCCTGTCCTGTCCTGTCCTGTCCTGGTCCTGGTCCTGTCCTGTCCTGTCCTGTCCTGTCCTGTCCTGTCCTGTCCTGGTCCTGGTCCTGTCCTGTCCTGTCCTGTCCTGTCCTGTCCTGTCCTGTCCTGTCCTGTCCTGTCCTGTCCTGGTCCTGTCCTGGTCCTGGTGTAAACTGTTATCAGAGGTCTGAAACGAGGAGCCGGAGCTCGATGTTTCCAGAGAAAAAAGCCTTTTTCTCTGCTTGTACCGGCGTCTGTAGTTTGTGCCGTGAACAGCGCCTCAGTGCTGCTGGTGGTAACAGGCGTCTCCCCGCCCCACTGGGCCCCGGGGCCCCTCCTGCCGTACAGATGCCGGTGCAGATGGGACCCTCGTACCTGTCTGCATTGCTAATGGCATCGTGCCTCCCCCCTCCTTCCCCTCCTGATCTTATAATCCATAAATATGTAATTTGCTCAGCTGTCTTCATTAAATATGCATATGAGAAGCAGGCGTTTGTTATTGTGTTTTTGCGGGTCATTAACGGCGCGCTGCGGCGTATTAGCGGCTCGGCGCTGAGGAAGAAACAACAGCAGAAACAACAGGAGTAACAGGAGTACAGGGGAAGCTAACAGATCATCTGACAAGATCAGAGCGGGGGGGGGGGGCAGAGCCAGCGAGGGAGTCTGAAAGGAAAAACAGAAGGAGCAGATCCTCCATCAGGGTGCAGAGATGACTCTGATGTCCTCCAGGTCCACAGAGGCTCCACCAATGAGAGGCCTCGTCCGTCAGCGAGAAAAACACCTTAAACACCTCTTCACCTTTTCACTGCTGCTCTCATGTGGCTCAAACCATGTGACTGAGTGTTGTGAAAAGATGAGGAGGAGGAGAGGAAGAGGAGGTCTGGATCTTATGAAACTTCAGTTTTCTGTCTCAACACTGAAACATCTGCAGCGTTCTGACACCACGACACACTTTCACCATCCATCAGCTGCTGACGGCCTCACGTGTCTCTGACGGCTGAAGACGTCCGTGTCTCTGACGGCTGAAGACGTCCGTGTCTCTGAGTGTCAGTCAGACTTTCACTGAAAATAAGAAAGTTTGATTTGTGATATTTTATTGACTGAAAGACAGACAGCAGACTCCGAACAGCTCGTCCCTGCACCTCCTCGGTGCTGCTGTGTGGACTCTGAGCTGAGTGGAATCAAACTCACTGACGAAGACACTGATTGACAGAGCGAGCCTTCGTCTGTTCACCTGCAGAAATGTCAGCTGACACGACGCCGCTGCGCCCAGCCGTCCGCCGCTAAGTCGACGTATTAGCATGAAGCTGCGCTTTAAGTCCGACCTCTGACCCCGTGATGAAACTGTGCTCCTCTGTCGAAACTGACTCCTCACACACACTCGCTGACGGACTGACTGAGGAAACCTCCACAGTCAGCAGGGACGCTCCTCCAGCGTCGACCTTTGACCTTTTAAAGACACAAATATTTCTGTCTGGCAGCAGAGAAACGCAGCAGCAGCTCTGTCTGACGCTCATGTAAGAGAACATCAGTGTATCCAAGTAAATGTACTCAGTTACTCCCACCTCTGTGTGTGTGTGCGCGAGCATGTGTGTGTGTGTGTGTGTGTGTGCGTGCGTGCGTGTGTGCGCGTGTGTGTGTGTGTGTGTGTGTGTGTGCGTGCATGTGTGTTCAGCCGGGCAGCTTAAAGCAGATCGACTTGTTTCATTTTGGAGGCACGAAAGAGAAGGGCGAGAGACTATACAGAGAGCAGTGACAGAGGGAGAGAGAGGGGAGGGTGAGGGTGGGGGGGTGAGGGTGGAGGATGGGTGGGGGGGTTAATCTCATCATGTCTGCTGGCTTCTCTGTTCCAGTGAATCAGGAGGTAAAAGAGGATAACACAGGAATGTTCTGTTCCCAGAGGAGGAGCCCAAAACCCTCACAGCATTAGCCCCCCCTCCCGCCTCACCCCCACCTCCTCACCCCATCCACCCCTCTTCTGCCTTAAACATGGAGTCAGTGGTTTTAAACTGTGGCTCCGCCCTCCAGCAGTGCTCCCCACATGTGATTGGACGTCGCAGTCACGATCATATTGATTGACAGGTGTTAAAATGCCAGAACCAGACACGAAGCATCAAATGAAATGAAAACGAGAGCGTTTGTTTGTTTGTTTTTCACCTGTTCAGGTTTCTGAAAGGTGTGACGTAAACGTAAACAGGAAGTGGAGTCGGAGTGATGTCAGACATTCTGATGCTAACGTGAAAGGTGAGCCGCTCACCTGCGTGGTGTGAATCCTTCACGATCGTTAGCGGCCCGTGTGCTGCATCACCTGCACGTTGCTACAGGTGTCTCCTGTCAACCCTGCGGTAAACTGGTCACCTGTCTAGGTGTGCCTGATTCCACCCACAGCGTCACCTCAAACCTTTCAAGCTGAACACACACACACACACACGCACACACGCACACAGCAGACTCAGCCTCATCAGACCTGACAGTCGACTTAAGACTCTTCAGACTCTCTTGGGTCGTTGAGTTCCCGCCACCTCAGAGGGGTTAAGCCATGATGTCATCACACACACGCTCACACACACACACACACACACACACAGGGATCAGGTTGCAGGGAGTGTGTGCAGCAGATGATGTGTGTGTGTGTGTTGTCGTGGTAACACTGTCAGCCACATGGTGCTCGTTCATCCTGTCATAAATATTCATGTTTTTATCACTGACATTAAATCATTAAAAATTAAAATTAGAAATTATAAAAATAATAGACAATTAAGCAGATAGTAAAATTTTCTTTTGAAAATAAACAAAAAAACAAACACATTTAAAAAAAAAAAAATTCAGAATATATAATTCTGCATTTTTCAGGATGTTCAAGGAAGTTTAAAGTTTTCTTTTATTGATGATTATTTCTGATAATTGGTTTTATTAATACGGCACGATGTAGAGCTGCAGCACACACACACTACAGACAGGTGACATCACACTGTGTGTGTGTGTGTGTGTTGTTTTTCCTGGCTCAATTTCAAACTCTTGTGACCTCCTTCTTTTACCTCCTCTCCTCTCCTTGCCTCCTCTCCTCCTCTCCTCTCCTCTCCTCTCCTCTCCTCTCCTCTCCTCTCCTCTCCTCTCCTCTCCTCTCCTCTCCTTGCCTCCTCTCCTCTCCTTGCCTCCTCTCCTCTCCTCTCCTTGCCTCCTCTCCTCTCCTTGCCTCCTCTCCTTGCCTCCTCTCCTCTCCTCTCCTCTCCTCTCCTCTCCTCTCCTCTCCTCTCCTCTCCTCTCCTTGCCTCCTCTCCTCTCCTTGCCACCTCTCCTCTCCTTGCCTCCTCTCCTTGCCTCCTCTCCTCTTCTCTCCTCTCCTTGCCTCCTCTCCTCTCCTCGCCTCCTCTCCTCTCCTCTCCTCTCCTCTCCTCTCCTCTCCTCTCCTCTCCTCGCCTCCTCTCCTCTCCTTGCCTCCTCTCCTTGCCTCCTCTCCTCTCCTCTCCTTGCCTCCTCTCCTCTCCTCTCCTCTCCTTGCCTCCTCTCCTCTCCTCTCCTTGCCTCCTCTCCTCTCCTCTCCTTGCCTCCTCTCCTCGCCTCCTCTCCTTGCCTCCTCTCCTCTCCTCTCCTCTCCTCTCCTCTCCTCTCCTCTCCTCTCCTCTCCTCGCCTCCTCTCCTCTCCTTGCCTCCTCTCCTTGCCTCCTCTCCTCTCCTCTCCTTGCCTCCTCTCCTCTCCTCTCCTCTCCTCTCCTCTCCTCTCCTCTCCTCTCCTCTCCTTGCCTCCTCTCCTCTCCTCTCCTTGCCTCCTCTCCTCTCCTTGCCTCCTCTCCTCTCCTCTCCTCTCCTCTCCTCTCCTCTCCTCTCCTTGCCTCCTCTCCTCTCCTCTCCTTGCCTCCTCTCCTCTCCTTGCCTCCTCTCCTCTCCTCTCCTTGCCTCCTCTCTGAAGACGACCTCATATAAAAACGACATTGCAGATCAGCTGAAACTCTCAGCTGTTGATTGGCAGGAAGTGAATTGTGGGTAGTCGGGTGGTGGTAAACTTTCTTGTTAGCGGGAAGAGAAGGAGCCCAGTGCATTGTGGGAAGGGGGTGGGGGGGTTTGTCTCCAATTTTCTGTTTGCTGCCTCTAATTCCAGCTGAAGGTTCGCTGCTGCAAAGCCATTACCATTGATTTTCTTTTTCTTCAGCCGCTGCAAAATGGGATTGAAGTCACACTATAGGACCTCCGACTTCATCCTCCTCCTTCTCCTCATCATCGTGGTTGTCTTCATCTGCATCCTCCTCCTCCTCCTCCTCTCCATGTGCCTCCTCTTTTTGCAGTGATTTGCTTTCCTCTTACATCATTTAGCCTGTCAGACTCATCCTCTAAGAACTCTTCTTCCTCTTCCTCTTCCTCTTCCTCTTCCTCTTCACTCTCCTCTTCTTCTTCTTCTGGTGTCTCATGTTAATTTCGACAGCTTTGTTTACATTTGATCTTCGTCCTGAGATCAAAGTCCATGTGAGTTTGAGTCACTTTTAGTCGTCATCTTCATCCTCAAAATCTTATTTCAGTCCATTTTTAATTGACTCGAGTTAGAAATCACTGCACTAGCACCTTCCTCTTCCTCAGTTTATCCTTTTCTTCCTCCTCTTCCTCATCCTTTTCTTTCCATCCCTCCTCCCTGTTGATCTTTCTTTATCTTCCTCTCTGTCCTCCATCCCTCCTCTTCATCCTTTATCATCATCGCTCTCATCTTAAACCAGAACTCGCTGCTTCCTTCTCTGACCTCTGACCTCTGACCTCTTGGCTCCCAGATCCCCCGGTTGGTTGTGGTACCCGACCTGATGCTCTTTGTTCCTATGGAAACCGTTTAACGCTGCATCTTTTTCCCTTAATTATCATCTCATCTCGTTAATTTCTCCGTTCCTGGAAAGCCGACGGACCCTCGTCTTTTCGGCCCCACCCCCCTGCTCAGACGCCCCTCCCACCGATCGGATCGATTGGCGATCAGGTGATCAGAGAGCGTGTCGGCGTCCGCTCGTGTGTGGACGGCGTGTGTGAACTGGTGAATTTGGTTTGATTTGGAAACATCGACGCTTCATTCAGATCTGTGGAGGAAACAAAGGCTGCAGCGTCTCACACACTCACACACACACACACACTCTCACACACACTCACACACACACAAACACTCTCACACACACTCTCACACACACACACACACACACACACACACACACACACACAGAGCCAGTAATCATTATTCCTTTAAATTTCAAATATATCCATTCTGCTCCACCCACCCAGTTTGACCTCTGACCTCTCCTCCCTCCGGCTGTGTGTGTGTGTGTGTGTGTGTGTGTGTGTGTGTGTGTGTGTGTGTGTGTGTGTGTGTGTGTGTGTGTGTGTGTGTGTGTGTGTGTCTTTCCACACTATCACAGAAAGCTCTTGAGGCCTGTGAAGACTTGGAGGCATCTTTCAACTTTTTCCTCTCCTTCTCACCTCCCCTCCTCCTCCTCCTCCTCCTCCTCCTCCTCCTCCTCCTCCCCCCCCCCCCCCCGCTGTTCCTTCATTCCCAGCATGCCTCAGTAATGAGAGCTCTGTAAATCACCATGAAGAATTAAAATTCTCCGTCTAAAGCAGAAACACATGTAGAGTCAGGTTACATTAGAGCAGGGGTTCTCAAACTGGGGGGCGGGTCCCTGTGGGGGACACAGAGCCACTGCGAGGGGCCACAGATGACCAGGGGATAAAACATGGGGTGAAAACGATCAATGCAGGAGAATAAAACGATTATGATGAGTTTCATTCCACTAAAATTCAACTTGGATGCTTTTCTGTTAAACGTGAGCGCTGGAGGCTGAGCTGGAGCTCGTGAGCACAGCTGATGGTTTTAATGGGATCGCAGTCAGCCAGGCTGGTCTGCTGAAAGTGTGAACAGCTTTTGTCATGTGGGAGCTCTGAAAGGTGGAGGGGGCCGGCTGCAGTGTGGGGGGAGGACGGTGCATCGCTCCGTGTTTCATCATGGCGGAGCTGGACGGCGAGACGCTTGTATGAATGTTAGAAAAGGATCTCGTCCTCTGATCGGCTGTTTCAGCCTCGCTCCGTCATCACTGGCTCGATGGTCACATGACTCGTAGCGTCCCGTCACGTCCGCTGTGACCTGACGTTTCCTCGGCTCCTCCTCCACCTCATTGATTTAACTGAGATCTGATCAGTTCCCACACAGCAGAACGTAATCCATCAGACCACCTGACCGTAGGGGCTGCGTCGTGATTGGTCAGCTCTTTGGGTCATGCGTCATGCTGTGGTCAGGGCCTGTGGTGATAAACCAGTGCATCATGGGAGCTTCAGACTTCGCTGGAGATCCTGAAGGCGATAATCTCCAGCTGATCGTTTCTAATATGAACCATCAGCTGGAAAACCACCAAACTTCCCACAATCCTCCTCTCTGACATGGCTCAGTTTGTGATTACCAGCAGGGAAGATGGCGGGGGTACCGAGCCGCAGGGGTGAAGAAGCCACGTTCTGATCCACTTCATAAATAGGTTATCAGTAAACCAAGCAGGATTTGATATTGTTTGTAATTTAGCGAGAGGGACCTCGGCGTCGAGGCGTCGACGTCTTTTAATACGTCGACACAATAAATAAATGAAAGCCATAATGTTCTTTCCTCCTTCCAGCACTATTAATAGTAAGCAGGACGCGCTGCGGATCCAGAAAGGATTAGCATCTGTGTTTGATGTGGTTCCACTCTTTTGCGCCCGAATGCGATTGCTCGTCTTGTTTGTTTGCAGCGATGGAGGAGGAGGAGGAGGAGGAGGAGGAGGAGGAGGAGGAGGTGGTGGGAGCGGGGGGGCGGGCTGCTCATGTGTGTGTGTGTGAGTGTGTGTTTTTAGATTTTTTCTTGCATTTTTTTTCATCTTGTTGCCTTTCGGGGCATCAGAGGAAGACAATGCCAAATTAAAACCGCAGAGACGCTGCTGGTTTCTCTGCTCACTCCTTCCTTTGTGTGGTTTGTTGAAGGCCCAGCTGGCCCCGGGCTGCAGGCCGGAGAGAGACAGGAGCTGCCGAGGACTTAACACAAACAGAAAGGCATGATGGGAGGGGAGAGAGACGGCGTCAGGGAGGACAGATTTGTCTTAATTGGAGGTTTTTCTGGTGCATCGGGGAGAGGAGTGCAGGAGCAGAGCAGAGAGAAAAACTCCCGTCAGGTATCAAAAGGGCATTTACTGCTCGCTTCCTGTTTCCAGAGGAAAAAATAAAAGCAGGAAATGTATTTCGTCAACGATTGGCCTGACCCCTGTCTGCTGCTGCAGCTGAGCATTCTGGGAGTTCTGAATGTTTCCTCCTCAAAGTCTGTTTTATCTCATCGTCGTATTGATGAAGTGAGAGCGGCGTGATTGTGTCTCCAGGCGTTGATTCAAAGTGCTGATATTTATTACTTTATTAGTTATTATATTTTTCAGACTGAAAAAAGTCTGTTGGACTCTGTCTGACTTCCTGTCTGACTTCCTGTCTGACTTCCTGTCTGACTTCCTGTCTGACTTCCTGTCTGCGGCTCATTGGTTCCTACTGAAGACGTAAATCTTTAAAACTCCTCACAAATATTTAGTTTCATGTCTAAAAGCTTCGTTATTTCCTCAAACAGCTTTTTATCAATCAATCGGGAGGAAACAGAGCGTTTGTTGGGACTGTTTACAGCGTTTGGTGCTGCTGTGTGTGTGTGTGTGTGTGTGTGTGTGTGTGTGTGTGTGTGTGTGTGAGAGAGAGAGAGAGAGAGAGAGTCAGAATAAACTACAGTGTGTGTGCTCATGCTGAGGCTCACTGATGTAGCACCTTTTGTAAAAGGTAAACCAGTTCAAACCAGTAAGACCAGTGGTACAGTGAGCAGTGAGATTAATGCAGATTACCTTTGAAAAGAGTGAAATTAAACAAACTTCAAATTAAATCTCAAAAACAGAAAAGCAACTTTTCCTCCTCCTTCCTCTCCTGCTCCTCCTCTTTCTTCTCCTTTTTCCCTGTTTTCTACCAGCATCTCTTCCTCACCCTCCCTGTCCTCCTCTTCTTCCTCTCCTGCTGCACATCTCTTCCTCTTTCTTCACTTCTTTTCCCTTTCCTCCTCTTCCCTTCCTTCTCTCCTTTCTCCTCTTTTTTAATTTTTTTTCCCTCTTCCTCTTTCTAATCCTTTTCTCCTCCTCTAACCTGTCTCCTGCTTTTCCTCTTCTCCTCCCTCCTCCCACTCCTCTCTCACCCTCCCTCCTGCCTTTCTCCTCCACCCTTCCTCACTCTTTTCTTCACTTTTTCCTCTTCCTCCCCTAATCTTGCCTTCCTTTCCTGCTGCTACCCTTCCTCTTCCTCTCCTGCCCTCCTCCTCCTCCTCCTCCTGCTGTCCGGAGGAGAAGTGTGGAGCAGATTACGTCCATAGAAGCAGAAAAGAGGAACAAGTATGTCGGACAAAAGCGAACGTCCAAACACTGAGAGCCCCGCGGGAGCGTCTATTCAGGCTGTGAAGAGCCCCGGGTCACCTCCTCCCCCCTCCTCCCCCCTCTTCCACCTCCTCACAGACAGCTTGACCTCTGCCTCTCTCTGTCTGGACCCCCTCCTCCTCTTCCTCCTCCTCCTCCTCCGTCTCTCCCGGCAGTGCTGTTGTTTCTGCAGTGTGTAGTGATGCATTGTGGGCCGGTGGAGGCCTTCTCTGGGTTTTGTAACATGAGGGAATGTTTTCAGGGAACCCCGACACCCCCCAACACACACACACACACACACACACACACACACACACACACACACACACACACACACACACACACACACATACACACACAGTTTAATCTCCATAAGAAGCTACTTTTTGCTGTCAGAGTTAAACGTTGATCTTGATTATTATGTAATAAATAAATCATTTACAATTATTATGTAAATGATTGGAACCTTGTTTCACACACACACACACACACGCACACACACGCACACACACACACACACTGACAGAGGTGCAGTGGGGGGGTCGGGGGTCTCCTTTTTAAAAGCAGTCATGATCATTTCGGTTATTGATTGATGTTGGTACATTCGTGTTCAGTGAACGTCACACACATCACACACATCACACACTTCGAGGCTGATTTCAGTTTATTTCACACATTTTATTTTATTTCTTAAACCAGCAGAGAAATAAAATAAAACCTGATTCAAGACGACAAAATAAAACTTTGACTTGTTTTTACAAATAAAATGAAGTTTAACAAAGATTTTAATAAAATGCTTTTAAAAAGACAAATAATCAAAAAAAATGTAAATCTGCTGTAAAGAACACACACACACACACACACACACACACACACACACACACGGCCTGACATAACTGGTTAATTGATCGGTCGGTGTTTGTGGCTCCTGTGACGTTCAGGAAAACGAGTCTCTGCTCGTTATTTCAAACTATGAACTGATTAATAAAGAAAATAATCAGGTTTGTTGACGTTGTGTAACGATCAGCTGATCAGCTGATGAGAGGAACAGAACGTTTCTATGACTTCATCATAAACATGGCGGAACCATCATCACAGCAGTTATTGATTAATAAACGTGATCCTCAATTAATCAACAAGTCAGACACAAAGAGTGTGTGTGTGTGTGGGGGGGGGGGGCTCAGTGACCCATTCAGCAGGGCATATGTTGGTTGGCAGCGTGCACGTGAACTCATGCACGTGCATATTGTACAGAGAGAGAGAGAGAGGTGGAGCGAGGTAGACGACAGTGAGGGTTGGTAACCATCTGTGTGTGTGTGTGGCGGCGCGCCAGAGCCTTTACCCACAAACCACCTGGATCAGAGTGTGTGTGTGTGTGTGTGTGTGTGTGTGTGTGTGTGTGTGTGTGTGTGTGTGTGTGCGTGTGTGTGTGTGTGTGTGTGTGTGTGCTGGCAGTAGCTCTGTTTGATGTGTGTGTGTGTGTGTGTGTGTGTGCGTGCAGACTGCACACTGTACAAAGTCAGAACGGTCTCTTCAGTTTTCGGTGATTTAAACAAATCAAACCTCTCCAGGATGAAGACGATGAAGACGTTCGCTGCTCACGGTGGCTTTTGTTCTTTCCTGGGATCAGACATGTTGTTTGCTCGGACAAACACACACGAGCGCGCTCTCACGCACATACGTTTCACCTGCTTCCGCTCAGGTGTTCACACACACAGAAGAGCTGGATGGAAACACGTGATCTTCACTTCCCGAGTGTTCAAACTTCACGGTCGTGTTTCCGAGCCAGCGGCTGAACGCCGCGGACGCCGCGGACGCCACGGCATGAAGCGACTGTGCCTTTAAGAGTGAACTGCTTATTATGAACGAGTGAACAATGAAGAGATTTCAGTCACAGCTTCATTTCTTCTTCTGGGACTTTTGGGGTACTGTGACCCCCCTTCCACCCCCCAGCAGGCCCTGAGCATCACCATGGCAACCCAGAGATTGGCATCGAGGCTGGCATGAAGCCCCTCCTGCTCTGTGTGTGTGTGTGTGTGTGAAATACTCTTCCTCTGTACTTTCTGCTCTCTTTCTGCTGCAGTCTGGGTAATCCATACAGTTGAGGGATGGACAAACTGTACACACACACACACACACACACACACACACAGTGATTAATGGCAGTAGAGTCTATAGCAGATTATGGTGAAATCACTACAGATAAAGTACTGCAGTGTGTGTGTGCGTGTGCGTGCGTGCATGTGTGTGTGTTTTATCTGAGCCAGACATCCGTTCCTGCTCGGCCAGAGAGAGAAAAGGGGGGGAGGAAAAAGAGGTGAGGACCACGGGGGGAGAGTGAGAGAGATAGAAAACAGTGATTAAGTTTCCAAAACACTGAAACCAGCCAATCAGATGCAGAGTCACTCCTTCATCATCCCTCCGTCCTCATCATCTGTTTCTCTTTTCACCCGTTCACTCTTCGGCCTCTCCTCCTCGTCTCCTCTTCCTCTCCTTCAATCTCTTTTCTCTCTCGTCCTCCGCAGAAATAATGAAATGATTGGACAATGTTCAGACAAGACTGGACTCCTATTGGATGGTTGGCAGCTGAGAGTGTGTTTTGATTGGATGGGATTTTTTTTTTACTGGAACATGAGATTTGAAAGCCGTCAATCTCAGCAGCTCTCTGAATAATCAATAATTTATCAGTATTGATCAGGCTGAGGAAGGACAGCGGGAAGAAAGGAGGGAGGATGTGACAGGAAAGAAGGAGGAGAGGAAAGAAAAGGAGCAGAGGGTAAGAGAGGAAAAACAAAAGAAAAAGATGAAAAACGGAAGAGAAAGAAGGAAAGGATGGAGGAATCACAGGTGAGAGGCAGGAAACAAGGAGAGGAAGGAAAGGACTGAGGAAGTGAGGAAGGGGGAAGAGGGAGGGATCAAAATAGAGAGCAAGACAAAAGAAGGAAGAGAGTAAGTGAGGAAGAGGTGAAGTAAGGAATGATGTAAGTGAGGAAGGAAAAGAAGGGATGAGGATGAACTTAAGGGAGGAAGGAAGGGATGGAGAGAAGAAGGAGGCTCAGAGGAAGCGAGGAATAATGATATGTGAGGAAGGAGAGGAGGAGGAGGAGGAGCAGGAAACCAAATAAGAATTATGATAACAAGGAAACTTATCTTCTTCAGTTTGTGATATCGATTCCAACACACACACACACACACACACAAACAGACTGACGGTGTGTGTGTGCGTGTGTGTGTGTGTGTGTGTGTGTGTGTGTGTGTGTGTGTGTGTGTGTGTGTGTGTACACTATCATCCATTAGAGAGCTATAATTATGGTAAGTGAGGCAGAGCTGCGATCAATACAGCAATTCATCAATCTGACCCCGCCCACCAAAAACACACACCATTTCAATTTGACCAAAGTCCAGATGTAACCACTGACCACACACACACACACACACACACACACACGCACACACACGCACGGACACACACACACTGACCACACACACACACACACTGACCACACACGCACGCACACACACACGCACACACACACGCACACACACACAAACACTGACCACACACACACACACACACACACACACACACCGACCACACACACACACACACGCGCACACACACAAACACTGACCACACACACACACACACACACACACACACCGACCACACACACACACACACGCGCACACACACACACACACACTGACCACACACACCCTGAAAACACACACACACATCTATAGAAGTCAATTTATGTACGTCGTAAATTTATTTCGTTAAATTTGTTTCTTTTCCATTTTAAGATCAATAATCAGTTTCTGTTTGTTGTTTATTATGTTTTACAGAATATTTGGCTGTAATGAACATGTGACCTCAGCTGCAAGGCATTGTGGGAATCTGAGTCTATTTTAAAAAGTATATGAGTGATTTTTCTCATTGATTTTTGTTTTTTTACCAACTTCAGTCATGTGACATCTGAACTCTGACCTGCAGCAGAGTGACGCCTCACTTCTAAAGACTTAAGAGTGCAGACAGACGTCCTGCTGGTCCGATGGACGCTGGTCGTGACGCTGGTTGTGACGCTGGTCGTGGTCGTGACGCTGGTTGTGACGCTGGTCGTGGTCGTGACGCTGGTTGTGACGCTGGTCGTGGTCATGACGCTGGTTATGACGCTGGTCGTGACACTGGTCGTGGTCGTGGTTGTGACGCTGGTCGTGGTCGTGACGCTGGTCGTGGTCATGACGCTGGTTATGACGCTGGTCGTGGTCGTGGTCGTGACGCTGGTCGTGGTCGTGACGCTGGTCGTGGTCGTGGTCGTGACGCTGGTAGTGGTCGTGGTCGTGACGCTGGTCGTGGTCATGACGCTGGTCGTGGTCGTGACGCTGGTAGTGGTCGTGGTCGTGACGCTGGTCGTGGTCGTGGTCGTGACGCTGGTCGTGGTCGTGGTCGTGGTCATGGTCGTGGTCGTGACGCTGGTCGTGGTCGTGGTTGTGATGCTGGTAGTGGTCGTGGTCGTGACGCTGGTAGTGGTCGTGGTCATGACGCTGGTCGTGGTTGTGGTCGTGGTCGTGGTCGTGGTCGTGGTCGTGACGCTGGTCGTGGTTGTGGTCGTGGTCGTGGTCGTGGTCGTGACGCTGGTCGTGGTCGTGACGCTGGTCGTGGTCATGGTCGTGACGCTGGTAGTGGTCGTGGTTGTGACGCTGGTCGTGGTTGTGACGCTGGTCGTGGTCGTGACGCTGGTCGTGGTCATGACGCTGGTAGTGGTCGTGGTCGTGACGCTGATCGTGGTCGTGACGCTGGTCGTGACGCTGGTCGTGACGCTGGTCGTGGTTGTGACGCTGGTAGTGGTCGTGGTCATGACGCTGATCGTGGTCGTGACACTGGTCGTGACGCTGGTCGTGGTTGTGACGCTGGTCGTGACGCTGATCGTGGTCGTGACGCTGGTCGTGACGCTGGTCGTGACGCTGGTCGTGGTTGTGACGCTGGTAGTGGTCGTGGTCATGACGCTGATCGTGGTCGTGACGCTGGTCGTGACGCTGGTCGTGACGCTGGTCGTGGTTGTGACGCTGGTAGTGGTCGTGGTCATGACGCTGATCGTGGTCGTGACGCTGATCGTGGTCGTGACGCTGGTAGTGGTCGTGGTTGTGACGCTGGTCGTGGTTGTGACGCTGGTCGTGGTCGTGACGCTGGTCGTGGTCATGACGCTGGTAGTGGTCGTGGTCGTGACGCTGGTAGTGGTCGTGGTCGTGACGCTGATCGTGGTCGTGACGCTGGTCGTGACGCTGGTCGTGACGCTGGTCGTGGTTGTGACGCTGGTAGTGGTCGTGGTCATGACGCTGATCGTGGTCGTGACGCTGGTCGTGACGCTGGTCGTGGTTGTGACGCTGGTCGTGACGCTGATCGTGGTCGTGACGCTGGTCGTGACGCTGGTCGTGACGCTGGTCGTGGTTGTGACGCTGGTAGTGGTCGTGGTCATGACGCTGATCGTGGTCGTGACGCTGGTCGTGACGCTGGTCGTGACGCTGGTCGTGGTTGTGACGCTGGTAGTGGTCGTGGTCATGACGCTGATCGTGGTCGTGACGCTGATCGTGGTCGTGACGCTGGTCGTGACGCTGGTCGTGGTTGTGACGCTGGTAGTGGTCGTGGTCATGACGCTGATCGTGGTCGTGACGCTGGTCGTGACGCTGGTCGTGACGCTGGTCGTGGTTGTGACGCTGGTAGTGGTCGTGGTCATGACGCTGATCGTGGTCGTGACGCTGGTCGTGACGCTGGTCGTGGTCGTTTGGCTCAGCGAGGTTTCGTCTTTCTTTCTCTAAACGTCTCAGGCAGGATGGAGCGTTTCCGTCTTCCAACAAAAGACAAATCAATGCCTTCTTTGAAAATGTGCGCTGCTGCTTCATCCTGTCAGCTGCCTTTCCTGATGATAATGACCCCCCGCAGGTCAGAGGTCAAACACATTTATATTTATAGACCAGTTCACTGGCTGGTTTCCAGTTGGAATCACTGGAGAATCTGCAGAGCTGCAGAGTTTAGAGACCCTCACTGATTAGCTGCACATTTCAACGCTTTGGAAGCTTCCTGAAAGGTTTGTGGAGGGTTTTGGAGTGTGTGTGTGTGTGTGTGTGTGTGTGTGTGTGTGTGTGTGTGTGTGTGTGTGTGTGTGTGTGTGTGTGTGTGTGTGTGTGGTGGATGGCTGGTAATGGCATTGGCCCTCTTTTGTTCTGGCAGAAGGTGGCGAATGGCAGCCGCTCAAAGAAAACAGACAGAAGCTTCAAAATGGTTGCCAGCGCTTTAAGATGGCTGCCAGGCTGGAGAGAGAGAGCAACCACACACACACACACACACACACACACACACACACACACACACACACAGACTGGGGCATGGGGCGAGTGTGTGTGACAGAAATTCAGAAAGTGTGTGTTTGTGATCCAAAATGTGAAGAAATCTGTGTGTGTGTTTGTTTGTGTGTGTGTGTGTGTGTGTGCGTGTGTGTGTGTTGCAGTTGGCAGCGGCTCCTTGGCAGCGGCGGCTGGTTGGGCGTCCAACAATGGAGACGGCTAACGGGATTCTCTCTCTTTTTTCCTCCTCTCTTTTAAACACTGTCGGAGGGGAGAGAGACATAAAGTACCAACAGAGGAGCGGAGAGAGAGAGACCGGCCGTCTCTTTAAAATGGCAGCGTCTTGGCAGCGGCGTCTTGGCAGCGGCGTCTCGCCGACACAAAGCCTCATCTGCCTCGTCTGTTTGCGCGCTTTTATTTTAGAATTAATGGAACAAAAATAAACAATGAGGCGCGCACGTATCGAGCGCTCTGGCCGAGGGCGAGGCGTCGGCGTCCCGTCCTGAACGCCGTGTGTGCGTTGAATTTGGCTTTTTTGGGACTTGAGGTGTGTGTTGGGTCGTGGGGCGAATATTAAGGGTTTTCCACAAAATGGCGGCTGGGGGGCGGCGTCAAAATGGAGGCCCACCGTGTTGAGTCATTCAGAAGGAATTCAGAAATCATTAAACACGAAGAGAAAAAGATTCTGTGTGTCTGCGTCGCTTTAATTTGACAGGAAACAAAACTTGGCTTTTATTTTGGCGACGTGCTTCAGGCTGGAGAAGTGTGTCATGTTCTCTGTGTGTGTGTGTGTGTGTGTGTGTGTGTGTGTGTGTGTGTGTGTGTGTTTGGCATGCGGACCCGGCGGTACAGCGGTGCCAGGGTTCAGGGTGCCAAGTCGGGGTCTTGATCCTGAGGGCTGCATGGAAACACAAAACAAACGCACCTCCTGCTGAGAGAAACATCACCGGCTTTATTTTCCTGTTTTCACTTTTATCTGCTGCTCACCACGGTGTGTGTGTGTGTGTGTGTGTGTGTGTGTGTGTGTGTGTGTGTGTGTGTGTGTGCGTGTGTCCTTTTGAAGCAGCAGAGTAACAGTTTATTTTTTGGTAAAACACTTTTTGAGGTTTTAAAGGACAAAATGAAAATAAAATAAGCTGAAAAAGTGATTTGAATGTTTTTCAGCAGAACGTTAAAAAACATTGTTTGACAAAATGAAGCCTGAAAACCAAACGGGACCGAACTAAACGTGTTAGTTTGGCCTGATCAGAGCTCAGATCCGTCGTTCAGAGAGAGATTCACGCCCTGGAGGTTTGTATCACAGGTGACCGAACACTGAAAGAAGGAACGAGTGAAGATGAGCGTCTTCCTCACTGCCGACGTCAAAACGACGACGACGATTCACATAGATTTTATTTCCTTCACATGAAGGAAAACATGTTCAAACCTTTTTCTTTTCATGTTGTTTTAATCTCTTTAATCGTTTTATAATTTTATTTTGTGGCAGATTAAAGAAACAATCAGTGAAGTTTGATCAGCTGATCGTCATTTCAGAGTAAAGGTCTGTTTGTCCATCAGCGTCAGAGGAGATCTGTCAGTGTGTGTGTGTGTGTGTGTGTGTGTGTGTGTGTGTGTGTGTGTGTGTGTGTGTGTGTGCGCGCGCCCACAGTATACTCTGTGTGAGGCAGACAGCTGATTTGTGGCCTTTATAAAAATTAATTCATACGTCTCCTCATTTCATTAAAAGCTAAATCAGAGCGTCGCCGCTCAGATCGATTCTGAGGGCGAGGGTGTGTTTGTTTTTTTTCCTGCTCGGACTCAGGCGGGCGGGAAACTTTCCGGCCGTCTTTTCACTTCTGATCAAACGAGACTCTTCCAGTAAGAAACATCTCATCTCCATACAGAGTGTCTGAATGCAGCTCAGAGCCTCTGTCTCTCTGTCTGTCTCTGTCTGTCTCTGTCTGTCTCTGTCTCTCTGCCTGTCTGCCTGTCTGCCTGTCTGTCTGTCTGTCTGTCTGTCTGTCTGTCTGTCTGTCTGTCTGTCTCTGTCTCTCTGTCTGTCTCTGTGTCTCTGTCCAAACACGTCATCACTGTTTCTTTTCTTGTTGTCTTTGCGCCGTCGCTCTGCTGAGAGGCAGCGACCTGATCCCAGTGCGACTCGCCCAGAGAGAGAGAGGCCGGCTCACCGAACGCTGATCTGAGATCAGAGCGCCGCCGTCTCTGAGGCGGCTCCCAGTGTCCGAGTGCAGAGTTTGAAGTGTAGTTTGTGAAAGCGAGTCGTCAGACTCACACCTGTAATCTGTTACAGCCCTGCAGCCACGCCCACACCTATCAGCTGACCCCGCCTCACCTTAATGATACAGGAAGTGATGTGCTAAGAGGCAGGAAGTGCACAGTCAGTTTTTATATGCATGTATTTTTTCTGTCTTTGTGTCCATCTGCAGCTTTACTAACCGCACCATGAAGGTGATCAATTCAATATTCCTTTATTCGTCCCTCGAGGGGAAATTCCAAAGGGTTAGGGGTTAGGGGTTAGGGCTAACCCTAACCCCTAACCCCTAACCCCTGATGAACACATGAATGCATCAATAAGTAGAATCCACTAATATAATATAATATAATATAATATAATATAATATAATATAGGGCTGCACGGTGGCGCAGCAGGTAGTGCGGGTGCCTCACAGCAAGAAGGTTGCCGGTTCGATCCCCGGGTCAGGCGGGCCTTTCTGTGTGAAGTTTGCATGTTCTTCCCGTGCATGCGTGGGTTCTCTCCGGGTACTCCGGCTTCCTCCCACAGACCAAAAACATGCTCATTAGGTTAATTGATGACTCTAAATTGTCCGTAGGTGTGAGTGTGAGTGTGAATGGTTGTTTGTCCTTGAATGTGGCCCTGCAATCAGCTGGCGACCGGTTCAGGGTGTACCCCGCCTCTCGCCCATTGAAGCTGGGATAGGCTCCAGCCCCCCGCAACCCCGAAAGGGATAGGCGGTATAGATAATGGATGGATGGATAATATAATATAATATAATATAATATATTCTGTATATATGTATATTCTGCTGATAGTACTTACACTTTGAATGCCTTTTAACTATCAAAGTAAATCTGATCTGCTGAGCTTCCCCTTCTTCTTGTACTTTGTCTTCTTCTACTTCGTCTTCTTCATTTTCTTCTTCTACTTCTTCTACTTCTTCTTCTACTGCTGTCGCTGCCGTCAGTGAACAGAGTCCAGGCTTTTTCAGGATTGTCTAAAATATGTGTGGGGGGGGGGCAGTATGTCCTCCCCTCGTGTCAGAGACGGAGAGTTGATGTTCACGAGAAGAAGAAATAGAGAAGAATCAGAGAGGAGCAAAGGATCTGGGGTCAAAGGTCAGAGAGAGAGAGACAAACAGAGGTCGAGAGACAGAGAGAACGAACTGATGAGACTCATGAACTCCTCCGTCTCTCTCTCCCTCTCTCTCCCTCTCTCTCTCTCTCTCTCTCTCTCTCTCTCTCTCTCTCTCTCTCTCTCTCTCTCTCTCCTGGGAATCATCCAGTAGCCCCCCCCCCATCTTAGAAAAGACGTAGTTCATGTCAGAGAGAGAGAGAGCAGTGCTGGGCGAGCGACCTCTGGGGCCACAGAGTTTGACTTTCCCACAGAGAGAGAGAGAGAGAGACCTCTGCCCTCTCTCTCTCTCTCTCTCTCTCTCTCTCTCTCTCTCTCTCTCTCTCTCTCTCTCTCTCACATTGGTCTCGTCTTTTTCTGTCTAAGTGTTGTAATTGTGTGTGTGTGTGTGTGTGTGTGTGTGTATGTGTGTGTGTGTGTGTGTTTATGTACTGTACAAGTCACTTGGGAGATGACAGTAGAGGTAGAATGACGGTCAAACGAATGGAGAGACTGAAGTGTTTATGTTGGTTTAGTTCACATTTTATTGTATGTGTGTGCGTGTGTGTGTGTGCACGTTTGCATGTGTGAAAAGAGAAACGGGACAACCACTTGTTGAAAATAAAAGCATGGAAGGCAGCAGCTTTTGTTTCTCAATGGTGGCTTTTATTTTGGAGCGTGTGACTGAGAGAGGGAAAAAACCTCTTTGGAAATAAAAGCATGAACTCAGTTTGTTTGTATTTCAAATATAAACTTTTTTATTTTGAAGGCTTTGACTTAGTGGAAGAGAGGATGAGGAAAAGAAAGAGAGGGATGGAAACTGGAAACAGGAACGGGAGAAGATCTTTTAAAAGAAAAGCATGTTTAGCTTTGATGTTCGAAACATGAGCCTTTATTTTGAAACCATGAGAGGCTGAGAGAAAGGGGAAAGTAAATAAGGAAAAGACAGAAAGTATAAAAGGAAGTGAATGGGACAAAAATAGTCTGGTTTACAGCAATTTCAAAATAAAAGTATGCTTAGCAACGTTGTGTGTGAGTGTTAACAGACTGAATCCTAAAAAAAGAGGAGTGGAGAGAAAGTGACATCCTTCAAAATAGAAGCATGGATGGAAACAACTTTTGTGTTTCTAAACAGACTTTTATTTTGAAGCCTGTGATGGAGAGGGGAATAAAAGGAGAGGGTGATGGAGAAAAGCTGAGAGGAGGTGGAGGGGAAGCACTCAGCTAATGACACTTTTCAAAATAAAAGTGGCCGTTAGATTAAATCTGAAGCATGACTGAGAGTAGGTTCCCAGTTTGTGTGTACTGGTTTCACTGGGTTGTGGCTCAGAGAGATTTTACTTTGCTGTGGACAACCCCCATCCCCACCCACCCCCAACCCCCCCCTCCCCTCAGTGGGGGTGGCTGCAGACGGTCCGGTCTGCTCCCACGCCTCATTAGCATATTTAATTAACCTGGACAGGGGGATGACGGCTGAATGAGGGGTTGGGGGGTGAAGGGGTAGGGGGGCAGTGTGTGAAAGTGCCCTCCAACACACACCCATCAGCAGCACCCCTCACCCCACCCTCACCCCCTCCCCTGTTGCCGTGGTTTCAGCCTGATGCTCTTTGTTTTAAGCTGCTGAAGCAAACAGACACAGTGAACAGCATGCAAAACAAGCTGATAAATGCTGCACTGTGTCTCAGAGAGAGAGAGTGTGTGTGTGTGTGTGTGTGTGTGTGTGTGTGTGTGTGTCTCGGGGGGGGGGGGGGGGGGGGTTGTCACTGCAAAAAGTTAGCAGAATTTTAGTTGAACAACTGAAACATTTGATTATCCCAGTTTTAACGACACGAACACATCCAGTTCAACCAGTTCATTAAGAAGAAATCCAGAGAGGACATGAACATGAACACATGAACATGAGCACATGAACATGAACACATGAATTCAAACATAAACTTCCCCTTCTCTCATTGACTTTATTCACTCTGCTTCTTAAAGCTGCTCTAATGTAAAATAAATAAACTCGTGCCAGATCTGTTCAAAACAAAAGGAAACAAAGCTGCTGATGTTTAACCAGACGACCCAAACAAACAACAAACAAACAAACAAACAAACAGGAAGTTTGATCGCCACAGTAACAGCGAGCGGGACCTCCAGAACTTCACTTTTTCCAGTGGTGAAAAAGCTCTTTGCCACCTTTTGTCTTCGCTTGTTAATCTAACACACACACACACACACACACACACACACACACACACACACGCTCACACACACATTAGCCCTGGTTGAAGTAGTTTAAAAAAACATGTCATGTTGTAAACTTTGTATGAAACATTTTGTCTGAATTTTCCATCAGATTGAATTTTTCTGTGAATTATTTGGATTATTCTGTGATTTTTGGGGATTTTTCTGCGTCATTTCGTCACGTTTCCCTCAGACTTCGGCCTCAAACGGGTCTTCAGCGTCTGTGGAAACTTGCATTTCCTCGAGAGTTCAAGCCCATGGTGCAGCTTCACTCCTCTTCCTCCTGTCTTCATCAGCTGTTTGATAATTACATTTTATCATAATTAAAAAGTTTCACTTCGTTGGACGTTCTCGTAAAACCCGACCCGACCCCGGTCCATCCGTCTCCGTCCAGTCCTGAGTCATAGCCCCTGCAGCCGGCTCCAGGGGGATGATGGGTAATATTTCTTCCACTCCCCGACCATTTTATCTGCAGCGCGGCCGATCGATGCTCCTGAGGACGCTAAATCATTTGCAGGAGTGGAGCTGCACCAGAGCAGAGAGCATGCTGGGAAAACAAGCAGACGCAGAGAGACGGGCAGCAGAGACTTTCTCTGTTGGAGGGTGTCAAACACGTCCCAAGATCCTCTTTGGTGACGGTGATGGCAGAGGGACATTACGTCCTCCAGGTTGGTGCTGCTGAGACGGACTGACGGCTTGATGGACCTGCTGGTCTGAGAAGGTCTCAGGATGTGGACCGTGTCTCTGACTCCCCCTCTGGGAGCTCAGTGGACACAGAGCTGAAGACATGTTTGAGACGGGCTGTGCACTCACATAAACCAATCAATCAACCAATCAATCAATC